>NW_013952776.1:7256-20446 GCF_001266775.1 Austrofundulus limnaeus
TTATATTTAGATAATTATTATCATCAATATGTTCAAATTTATACTGATGCATCAAAAATAACTGGGAAAATAGGAATAGCGTTTGTAGTACCAGAATTCAATATAAAAATAGGAAAACGAATTACAGATGGATTATCAGTGTACACAGGAGAAATGTTGGCAAAATTATTGGCTTTACAATGGGTAGAAGACATAAAACCATTAAAAACAATAATATGTTCAGATTCAAGCTCTACATTATTAAGTTTAAAATATAATGAAACAGATAGGATGGACATTTTATTAGAAATCTTTCATACATTTCTCAGAATGTGTTGGGATCTAAGAGTTTGTCAGTTCCAGTATTCATCCACTAGATGTCCTCCTGGAGCACAGCCTGCAGGAGGGCAGAATCTCCAGAAGGTGTGCAAGTCCCACACCTGCAATTAATTCATCTACCTTCATCAAGAGGAGGATAAGAGGAGTCTGCAGTCAGCCCTTRGATGCCTGAGTGTTAATTCTTGTGGTAACCTCAAGCCCTTAGAGTACTCGCTGAGTTTTTCCTCTAAGTTCTCTTGTGCCTAGGCCTTTGAGATAACCTTCTCCTGTTCGTGTTCTTAAAAGGTCTCCATTGATGGTTTGGACCGGTTCCTCTGAGGMCCTCCAAACTTAAAGATCATCTTCATCTCTCTGTGCTTTTTGGACTCCTCCACCCACGGCTGCCATCTCAGGACTCCTCTCTCTCCTCAAGTACGTAACCTGTCTGCCCTCCAACCTGCTCATCATTCCTTTAAGAATAGCCTTAGCTGTTTTGACAGCTCGTTCAGCCATGCCATTAGACTAGGGATAATGAGGACTAGATGTGACATGCTGAAAATCAAACTCAGCAGCAAACTTTCTGAACTGTTCTGCAGAAAACTGAGGTCCGTTGTCTGTCCGTACTTCTTCAGGTATCCCAAAACGGCTGAAGGTGCTTTTTAGTTTAGCAATGACTGTTTCACTGTTGGTTTTTGGGAGGTCCAAAACTTCCAGCCATCTTGAAAAGTAGTCAATTATGACCAAGTAATTTTTTCCATTATACTCACAAAGATCGGCTGCAACCTTCTGCCAAGGCAGCTCTGGCAGTGGTGTTGTGAGCAGAGGTTCCTTGTGCTGGCTGGGCCGGTTGATATTGCAGTGTTGACATGACTGTATAAGTTCTTGGACATCTCTTCCTATCCCCGGCCACCAGACAGCATTTTTATAGCGCTGTCTGCATTTTGTCAGTCCTTGGTGGCCTTGGGGGATCCTTTGGATCATGTCAGCCCGCATGCTGCGAGGAATAACGATCTGGTTACCTCGTCTCAGAACACCATTCAACTCGCTCAGTGAACCACGCTCATGGAAATATGGTTTTGCTGTTAAGGCTACGCTTTTAATGTTATCGGACCAGCCGTCTTTAACGTAGTTAAGAACGCTCTGTAGCTCGCTGTCCATTTTTGTTTGTTCTTTTATTTGCTCCAGAACTGGTCTCCTCACTCCTTCATACTCCTCTATGGCATCCACATATGCTTTAACCTCTTTTTACAGGTCATCTGGCTTTGTGTCCTGCAACGGTTGCCTAGACAGCGCGTCTGCAACATTGAGGTTTTTTCCAGGAACATACACAGCCACAGGGTTGAACTTCATCAGTCGGATGAGGAGACGCTGGCAGCATAGAGGTGTTGTATCCAGGTCTTTTGAATTTATTAGCGAGACCAAAGTTTTATGGTCTGTGAACAGTTTGTATGATTCCAAGCCACACAGGTACTGATAGAAGCGTTCTGACGCCCACACGCCAGCCAAACACTCCTTCTCAATCTGGGCGTATCGCCGTTCAGAGTCGTTAACGTGCGGGAACATAGTGCTACAGGCTTTAATACTCCATCATGCTCTTGCATCAGTAGYCCTCCAAGGCCATAACTGCTCGCGTCAGCGCTAACGACCATTGGCATCTTGGGGTTGAAATAGGCAAGCACTGGAGCTGAGGAGATAAGTGACTTGACTTCTGTGAAAGCCCTTTTCTGTTGAGGACCCCCAGACCTACTGTCTGTCAGACTTTAAAAGTTCATTCATTGGTTGAAGGCATGTGGACAGTTTTGGCAGGAAACGACCAATATAATTGACCATCCCCAGGAACCTTCGTAATTCTTCGACGTTCTTTGGGGCACTCATCTCGGTGATGGCAGCAACTCTTTTTGGGTCTAGCCTGATGCCTTCTTTGTTTACAACATGACCTAAAAAGTCCAACGATGACTGAGAGAATGTGCACTTCTCTTTGTTGAGCTTGAGACCAGACTTTTTGATGGACTCCATCACTTTACTGAGTCTCTCATCATGCTGTTCTTTCGTTTCTCCGAAAACAAGGATGTCATCCATGTAGACTATTACACCCGGTTGCCCTTGAAGAAGCTCTGACATTTTTCTTTGAAATATTTCAGGTGCAGATGTGATGCCGAAAGGCAGTCTCTTAAAACAGTATCTCCCTAGTGGGGTAATGAAAGTCGTCAGTAGGGCGATGTCCTCTTCTAGGGGGATCTGCCAGAATCCGCTAGCCGCGTCCAGGCTTGAGAAGACTGTGCTTCCTGCAAGCTTGGGCAGAAGATCATCAATAGTGGGCAAAATGAACTTTTCTTGTTCTACATTTTCATTCAGCTTTTTTAAGTCCACGCAAATTCTTATTTTGCTATTTTTCTTCACAACTACCACCATTGGTGCACACCATTGTGTTGGCTGGGTGACTTTTTCTATGATGCCCAGTGATTCCATACGTTTCAATTCCTCCTCTACTTTTGACAATAGGGAAACAGGAACGCGTCGTGGTGTGGCTATGCTATAAGGTTTGGCTCCTTCTTTAAGCACAATCCTCACTGGATCTCCCTTAAGGGTGCCCACCTCGCCAAAAGCATTCACTTCACTTAATGTTGAACGTTTGATCAGACCTAGCTTTGCAGCTATGGCTCGACCCAGAAGATTATCTCCACGTGATTTTACTACAACTACTCTGAAGTAGCAGTCACACCAGTTGTTATTCACCTCAGCTCTGATTTTGGCCATGAACTGCCCTCTGGTGGTCACTATGCCTCCAGGACTGTCTAGCTGCGGTCCTCTGACTGGTTTGAGTTTGGGGTTTTTGTTTAAGCTTTCATAGGTAGCTTCTGTAATCACTGAAGTATCTGCCCCTGAGTCTATTTTAAATGTCACTGGGGTGTTTCCAATGTTCACTGTGGTGTGCCAAGGGGGCTCATCTTCTGTGATGACCTCACCTAATGTTTTGTCTTCAGTGAGTGATCCCGAGAAGAATAAGTCTTCATCGTTTTCATTTTTACACTCATTTACTGTCAGCTCTCGCACGCTCTTTGTGTAACATGCTGCAGCAAAATGTCCTATTTTCTTGCATTTCTTGCATTTTTTTCCTTTTGCCGGGCATTCTGCAGCATTGCTGTGTTCTCTGTTACATCTTCCGCATTTTCTTATCTTCTCCTTTTTCTGACTATGTGCTTTTGATGCACTTGCTTCATAGTCCTTTTTTCTTTTCCATTTGAAAGTTTTGACCTCATCCACAGTGCTACATTGTGTTTCATTCTGTCCCTTAATTAGTTCAAAATGTCTCGCCATTTCAATCACATGTTGCAATGTTAGGTCATCTTTCATCTGCAGTCTTTGAGACGAGCCTTTATCGCGTATTCCGATGACAATTCTGTCCCTGAGATGCTCCGCTCTTTGTGCTCCAAAGTCACAGTTTTTGGCCAGCTCATAAAGCTGCCTGATAAAGGCCTCCATGCATTCGTTAGCCTGTTGCGTTCTGGAGTGAAACTTAGCTCTCTCAAATATGACGTTACGTTTCGGAATAAAGTGTTCATTAAACTTTTCAAGTACCACGTTGTACTTATCTTCATCCCCCGCTGTAGTGAAAGTGAACGACTTAAATATGTGCTCTGCCTCTGCTCCCATCGAATAAATCAATGCGCTGACCTGAACCGCTTCGTCCTCCTCAGTTAGCTTCGTTGCTGTCCTGTACTGGGAAAACCTTTGCTTCCAGTCCGGCCAGGTCTCGGGCCGTGAAAAGTCCTGAGGTTCGGGAGCGGAAAACTTGGCCATGGCGATGCACGCAGAAACGCTCACGAGTTGATAAAGATGACTTCTGACACCATGTGGCGTTTTCCTGTAAAAACGCTCAGCTTTAAAACACAGGTAACACGGAGACCATTCTGAATTCGGTTTTTCTTTTATTTAACAACTCACTGTAACACAGCTCTGCGCATGCGCGATCAGTCAGTACTAAATAACTTTATTGAACTCACTTTACATGACAAGCTGCACCTAGACACTGATGATCTCAGCTGCTGTTATGTATCTGTTTGCTTTCACGTTGTGTGCTCACATCCTGGGGGGGAAAATTGGCAATTTATTTTCTGACAATTGCTTTTCACTGACCTCTTTGTTTTCCTATATTTTTTATTTAATTTACATTTTCCTTTACAGCCTTCCATTACATTATTTATTTACTATAGTGGCAGCGCGCAGGAAGAAAAGGAAGACGTCAGAGAAGAATTATGGATTTAGTGAAGGAGGACATGGAGATGGTTGGTATAACAGTATAGAGGAGGCAGGGGATAGGATGAAATGGAGGCAGATGATCCGCTGTGGCGATCCCTAAAGGGAGCAGCCGAAAGACCGAAGTAACGGCATGCAGGACAGCTGACAATATATCTCTGCTTTATGCCTTTTTTTAATCTAATGGTTGCAAATTGCAGCCACTAATAATTTTTTATTCCCCCCACATTTTTTAGATAATTACCCTGTCAAACGCCGGACATTGTTTACTTACGAGACGAGATGGAAAATAGAGTGGACAATGCATCAAATCTGGTCACCCTAGGTGCAGTGCAAATGATGTCTGCTAGTTTAATCTGGGACTATTCTGACAAATGTGTAGCAACGTGTCAAAATATGTTCTGTTCAACATTATTTAGCCTACTGATTGCCTAATGCTGCCTTCACGCCGAAAGCGATTTCAGCTTCAAAATCGCAGCCAACGCTGAAGTTGGTCGCTTGTGCACTTTGAGGTCAGACGCAGGTCAGCTCTTGAAGCGCTTCACGGCAACAGCCTCCCCGACCCTCCCTCCTCTGTCGGGCGAGGAAGTGTTTGCTTTATTTACAGAGAGCAAGAGCATGTCACGTTCATCAGATAATTAATTCATAATTAATTCACCAGATAATTCAGAGTAGAGGCTCACAGCTCGCTTTCAGGACTATTTTTCCAGTCTGATGAGCCGCTGCCACGCATTGGTGCGGATATCTCTGTCAGGACARCGACTGCAGGCACTCGATTTCAGCTAAAGAGCTCCTCTCCATCTGTTTCAGGTTAGTGGACATCATTCAGTAAACTGTCCCGTTGGGAAATATGTCGCTACGTCACACAGTGGAGTCTCTCTGATTGGTTGACGCGGCGCGTCGAGCTGTAAAAGTTCAGATTTTCTAACTTCAGTGATTTGCGCCTCAGCGCGTTGAACGCTCAGATCGTTCAAATCATTCAAATCGCGCTGCTCTAATCGCGCTTGAGGCYCCGCAGCCCTTCCCGACGCTGATTGAAGTGCGTCCACCATAGACTTTGCATGTAAACCTGAGGCTCCTGATGCTGAAATCGCGTTCGGTGTGAACGCACCATAACTTTAGTTATGCTAGCATTTGCTAACATCCATGGGATAAAAACAAATGGCATTCCGATGCAGGCTGTGAAGAACGATGCCGTCCATCAGAGTAGTCACTGTCTGACTCAGTCTGACAGAGTCTGAGTCTGGCTCTGGCAGTTCAAATGAGTAGGGCTGGAGAACTCCAATTAGGCTGCTAGCCTTCGCAAACATCTTCTCCTCAGCACAGGACACAGACACAGTAACCACACTCAGCGCGTGGGCGTGGTTTCAGCACCTCAGCTGACACGCCCCCAGCGTTTCAGAACAGAGCAAAATGATGTTTTTTCATTACTTTTGAGACTTAATTTTATAAAGTAAACAATGTTTTTAATCAGTCAGATTTAGATGGGTGATTAATAACACATATTTCTGTTATGTGACAAACTCAAAACACACATTTAATTTTACTGTACATGATCTTTAAAATAAGGAAGTATTCAGACCAAAGCATTACAATTCTGCTTTATATACTGTATACCCAAATTGAATGATTTAAATATGTATAAGTAGGATTTAAAAACATATGGATTCAATCATGAGATATTTTGTCAATGGTACAGAAAAACACAACACACACACAAAAGGGCAGTCATTATAACTCTGCTTTAGCCTTTATCAGTAGTTTATGTAAGAATCACTCTGTTTTAAGGATTCAGCTACACTTATTAAAACAAAAGTAATAAGGAATTATCACAGGATCTTCTATTTAAGGAATAAATCACCCCTCTCGGCAACAGTGAGACCATACAATAAGTGAATGTGACTCAGTGACTTTGATTTGATCTAATAATAAACGAGATCATTTATTTACAGAATCAAAATAAATCACTAATGTACAGCTTATTGTGGAAAATCTAATTTCCAATAAAGAGTGGAAATCAACAACGATTTAACATGCATCCGCACCAATTAATCGTCAATATGACAACTTTTAAACAGCAAAACTTCAGGCTTAGATGTTAAATCAAGCAGAACATTTGCAGACACAAAAACTTAGATTTTGGCAGGACATAAGGTTTAGGATAAGGAAAGGAGGAAGAGTAGGAGGATAAGTCAGTTCTTAACTTTATCTTTAAAGAATGTGGATTTTGACCAGAGGGTAAGCGTCTCTCAATGAAGTCAGCCGGAGACTGCTGGAGTTGGTGAAGAATCTTTTGGACCCTCGTCCAGTTGGACCCTTCCAGGGGCGTTACTTTCAGTGTCTTCTGGCCCTGCTTCAATTCGGAGATCAGAGGCGAGGCTCTTCTCTCCTCAGTAGCTGTGCATTAGTTGTTTGTTTTTTTTTTTTCTTTTGTTTTCATTTTCGAACAGATTTTTTTTTTAATCAGTCTTTCCCATTTTCGTTTTTTAATAAAACAATTTTCTGTACTTGAAAACCGTCCTGCTTTTTGCAAAACCATACCTGTGTGTCTTGACTTTTGATTTTCTGGGTGAAAGTTATTGGTTGTTAATGACAACCACACTTTAATGTTGTGCAGAAAATCACCACTTGCCACATTAGCAAATCTTGTGACTTTTATCATTCTATCTGCAGATGAACAGCATGGCATGAAAACCTAGGTCATTAAAGGATGTCAGGAATTACTGGCTTAAACCTACAAGTATTAGTTCCACCACAACCCCCCTCCTCTTGATTAGTCACTAATCAATTAAATGAGCAATAAAACAAAAAAAATAAATCTATAATATATTTAAAAACATATATTTCAACACAAACCTAAGTATATGTACTTTTCTAAAATCCCAACCCCAGTAATTCAATTTTTATTCCTCCCACAGTCATTACTAACCCCAAAACATACAGTAGTTATCACACAAGTCTTTGGKTCATCTTGAACACAAACAAGCTTGTCTGTCTCCATATYTGGAAGGGTCAGAGGTAGTGGTAGGGCTCTGTGAATCTTTGTAGATCTTGGTTTAGTGCGAGGGGCTGGAAATGGAGGGTTACGTTGATTTGGACATGGTGTTTGATCTTAATCTCGCCAGGTTCTTTCATGTTAGTAAAATCCAGGAGGGGGCATTCCACTTGCTGTCCTGTTGGGGTCTCAGAGTCCAAGAGATCCTCTGTTTGTGAGGCTGGTTCTGCAGCTTGAAGTAACTCCTCTCTCTCTGGTTCTGATCCTGCAGCAGTCTTATCAGTAACTGGCACACTGTGTTCCATCGATATCTCAGTTTTCTCCAGATGTCCTTCAGACGTCAGCTGTTGTGGTTTGTCCTGTTCGTTTCCAGCTGGAACTTGGTTCAGGAAATATTTCATGTTTGAAGCCAGAAGTTGTGCTCCAGTTTGATTCTGTCATTCCATCAGACCTGAAGAGATGTTTTCTCTCCCAGAAGAGGTCAAAGTTATCCACAAAACTCAGAGTGGTCAACACAGGACTTTTCCAAAAAGCCATTAAGGACAAACAGTCTGCTGAACCTCTCAGCTCCTCCTCGGGCTGCAGGAATGGGCCCACTGAGGAACACATCCATGTTGAGATTTTTAACTGCATTCAGCAGCTGAATAAAATCCTTCTTCAGGATTTCTGACTGTCGGTTCATCACTTCATCACTTCCTGTATGAATGATGAGTGTCTTCACAGTTGGATACTCAGCTGCGATTTCCAGAATCTTCTCTGCGAGGTCAGAAACTTTATCAGCAAAACTCAGAACTTTGACTTTTTTCTTGTTCCAGAAGCCTCTGAMCTCATTCACCATTTTATCTGTGATGATCAGCATTTCTTGACTCTTGAAAGTCACTTTTTGGACTTGCTTTGGCTTTGAGTTGGATCTGGATCTGGTCTCAGGTCCCTCTCTGAGATCAGAAGATGAACTTTGTTCAGACTCAGTTTCTTTCAGTGGTGGCCGTTATCAGCTTTTTTGATTACAACCTGTTGCTTTCTCCTTGCTGGAGGAGAAAAAGCATTTCTCTGTAATTCTGGCCATTCGATGTCATCTAAGAGCTGAATCCTTCCTGAGAGATTTTTRGMTCMGGCACAAASAGAGTTCCACACAGCTTTACCTCAGAAGCAGCTTCCATCTCCTCTCCATGTTGATCTCTCATCTCAGCCTTCTCACCCGTTTTAACACATGTTGAGTTCTCCAAAGCATTCATCTCTTCCAACCGATGAATCTTGAGCTCCAACACCGTCACTTTTTGGAGAAGCTGGCCGAAATCCTCTTTTGAAAAGTAAGGAGGCATCTTGAAGCTGTTCTGCACTCACTCTCAGCCGATGATGTTTCAAAAATCTTCTCAGGTTCTTCAACAGCCAAAAATAAAAATTCAATGTTCTTTGCTTATTCGAGATCATCCATCATAATCGTCACCAGCGTATCTCTGCTGTTAAAACAATTTACCATAAAAAGGTTCTTTTCATCCAGCTGGAGTCACGGTCCTGAGCAGTCCTGCTCTCTCTCATATCAGTCCACCTGCAATYTGGCCTTGGTCCGTCGATCTCCTAGTGGGCTCTGCGACAACGCCAAACTGTTATGGCAATATTTATTTAACAAAGCCAGAAATACGTGGTCCAAGAATGAAGGTAGTCGTGGAAATGATCAGCTGGGTTTTATTGCAACCACAGGAAACACAGAGAAGAACCTGCCCTGTCTCTGTGCCTCTGCCTTTCTCTGTCACTGTGTCTCTCCACTGTGTCACTCACTCGAGGGGCCTCATATATATATATATATTAACAAACACCATTATGTCATCTTAGCAAGATTTGATACAAGGTCAAGGGAAAACACAAAGATAAACACAAGTGATATCTCAGAATAATTGTTGTTAGCAAATCTTGTTCTGACTTTAATCATTCTGTCTGCAGATGAACAGCATGTCATGAAAACCTAGGTCATTAAAGGWTGTCATGAATTACTGGCTTAAACCTAAAAGTATTAGTTCCACCACAGTGCCTAAATGCTCTCTGGTTGCTTTAACATCTATGCCTGAAATTTTGCTGTTTAAAAGTTGTCATATTGATCATATTGTGTGGAATTACTGATAAATCAGTAATTAAATGAGGAGAAAGACAAAAAAGTTTGTAATTTTATGATATTGTTTATGATATTGTACATGCATCAGTATGATCAGAAAAACATTTTATTGTCACTGAATTGTAAAACTTAGAGCACTAACAAAAGTTGCTTTTAGATTTCTGTAAAGTTTTATAAAACAAGTGTTTAGATTAAGATGACAAAATCAAAGAAGACATTTCTCCCTTAGGTCAATGGTAAATTTTTAGGACTCCCCAGCTCCAGTTCCAGTTTCACTTCGTTTGAACTGTAATAAAAAATAAAATCAATCAGACTCCCATGTACACCATCTAATCGTATTATCATATTATTTGGCATATGGATTTTGGCCAGTGAAGATTTGCACTTACMGCATTTTTCAGGAGGTTTCCAGATTTAGTGAAGATATTTGGTTTCTTGAAACTGTGTTTGGTTTGCTCAGCATGGCTTGGCTGTGAAGCCTGAGGCTGAGAAGATGGCTTAGGCTCACTGAAGCTGGATGGAAGGGATGCAGCCTGTGACGCTGAATGATGCTGAGATTGTATGAAACTCTGGGGAGGCATAGAATTGTATYACTGAGATGGAATGAAAGATTGAGGTGGAACGTAGGTCTGTGATGGTGTGTAGGTTTGAGATGGAGTATAAGTTTGAGAAGGTGTGTAAGTTTGTGGAGGTGTGTAAGTTTGGGATGAAGTGTAAGTTTGAGAAGGTGTGTAGGTTTGTGAAGGTGTGTAAGTTTGGGATGGAGTGTAAGTTTGAGAAGGTGTGTAGGCTTGTGAAGGTGTGTAAGTTTGACAAGGTGTGTAGGGATTTGTTGGCGTGTAAGACTGGGGCAAAGAGAAAGCTGTTGTGATTTGTGAGAGATTCTGGGAGCTTGTAGATGGCTGTGCCTGTACAAAGGCCTGAGATCCTGGGGTGGAGTTCAACAGAGTAGGTGGTGGTGGCGGAGGAAAGTCATCTTCGGTTTTAGTGCTGGTCCCAGAAACTCCAAGCTCATAGTGTTTTTTCCTCAGCTCACCAAGAAGGATTCGCTGCTGCTCCAGTTGGCTCTCAAGTTGCAATACCTTCACCTAAAATCAAAATGAACAAGACATTTGTCAGACCCAAACTTACTAATCTTTGCTTTAACTTTGTAACCCTGTTTGACATTCAAACARTTCAAACTGGATCCTAATTAATTTTATTAAAGACATACTATAAATGTGGTAATAATAGAAACCAGACTTTATTATAAAAATTTACATTATTACTAGTAGTAGTAGGACTCAATGTTTAAAGGGGCTATATCACGTAAAATCAACTTTTTTGAATTTTATAACATGTTATAATGTCATCCTCTCATCAAAAACAAGCCCATAGTCTTACTTTGACTCATTCATGCATGTTTGAGAAATCCTGTGGTGTCCCGAGGAAGCCAGGCAAGGGAGCAAAAACAACTGGTTAGGTAAAACTGCCTTTTGGGACAAGCTCCTCCTCTGGGCTGTGTCTCCAAGCTGTGTCTTCCTCATCACATAGCACACCTCCCCAACCAATGCACCCCACCCGTGACTCCTGCATGCTCTTGGCAGCAACAAAGCAAACAACTGGTTAAACTGAAAGTGAAACTGAAACTATCTGCTGAGTTCCTAACACTACTTCTCAGTGCAGCCCTTTTCAGATTCAAAATACCTTTGAGGAAATGTAATTTCAGATGCCAAGTAAACTACGCCGAGCTTCCGTATCACAGCAACTAATACTACATTTACACCAAACGTGTTGCGTGCCTCCAAAAGTCTCAAAACACACGCATCTTGATGCTGGTCTCCAGTGAGGACAGACGCATTTGATGTGAACTGAGACGCGCTTCTTTAGATGCGCTGCTCGGCTTCTAGACGCCCATTGATGCACATCCACCGTTGACTTTGCATGTAAACCAGATGCTCCTGATGCTCAAAACATGTTTGGTGTAAATGTAGCATAAGTAAACAAACACCGTTGTCATCTAAAGGTAAGCTGAAGAGCAACTCACGTTGTTTTGTTCAGATCCTTGTTTGGTCTATGTGTTAAGATTTGTAACTTATACTACGATCAGTAGTGTGTGTCTGTGAGGATGACTGAAATAATCTTACCAGCTGAGGCGTTTATGGGATAAATCTTGTGCCAGCAGGAACTGAATTTGAATTGCTCAGACTGAATCTGAATGTGCATAATTTGAAAATGCATAAAAATGCATTGGTTTGAAAATAAATTCCACTAAATTGAAACTGAATTTAATGATATGAAACTGAATTTAATGATTTGAAATTGAATTTAAAGTTTTGAATTTGAATTAATTTGCTTTTAAACTGTACTTTGGTTTCTTAAAAATTCGGTTTGACTACTTTCACTTTCAGTTCCAAAAATCAAATTTTTGTGTCACATCCTGGTCTTTGAGAAAGCCAGCCAGAGTAATTAAACACAGATCCACAGATTTACGTTTGACATTGGTGAAGTTTCCCTTCTGTAATGTAACAGAGTTGATGCAATCCATCATAAAAGTGACAAAAACAGACAGTTATTTTATTGCAGTGATTCATTTTATCTACATGTAGAAAATGTTACATTTACATCCCATCATGGATCAGTCAGCAGCATCTGATCAATGTGTGATCCATGATGTGATGTAAATGTAACATTTTCTACATGTAGGTATTAATCACTGCAACAAACTGTCCATTTTTGTCACTTACGGTGAATTGCATCAACCCTGATACATTACAGAAGGGAAACTTCACCAAAGTGAAACGTACATCTGTCGATCTGTGTTTGATTACTCTGGCTTGGTTTTCTCAAGGACCAAGATGTGACACAAAAATCTGAATTATGGAACTGAAAGTGGAAGRAGTCAAACTGAATTTTTAATAYACCAAAATACAGTTTCAAAGCAAATTAATTCAGATACAAAACTTTAAGTTAAAAAAAGGAAAAAAATTGTGTAGGTCCTCTGGACGGGTTCTTCTCTATTGAAACGTTTCGTCTCTCCTCCAAGAGACTTCTTCAGTCTGAGAGTTTCAGGCAAAATTCAGGCCTTTAAGTCCTGCCTCCATGTGACTGATACTCACATCATATGGCTATCGTTCACACCTAATTAACACTTATTGTTAACAGGGGGTGGCGTGATACTGGCAATAGCCGCACTGTAGGAGGGGGACAGCTGAAAACGGAGGCCTCCACCTCTGTTTAATGARGGACGGTCTTTCTTCTCAAAAATGGCTTCTTTTACTCCTCTCTCAAACCAACGTTCCTCTCTATCAAGAATGAGAACATCCTCATCTCTGAAAGAGTGACCGCTGGCCTGTAAATGAGTGAAAACGTCAATTTTCTGTGCAGTCTCTTGTAGTTCATTTCCTGGGCCAATCAGCAAACAGAAGGAGGAGTTTTTGAATGACATCGATGTTCTGCGTCTGCTAGTTATTTAATCATATGGCAGTGGAGGAAGTGAATGAAGCCAGTGTGTTGATAAGGCTTCCAAATTAAATTAAATCTGTCTGACAA
>NW_013952776.1:20470-24343 GCF_001266775.1 Austrofundulus limnaeus
TAACCACACTGCTCCAGGGCCTGTCGTGTGTGTGATTTCTCTTTCTCCCTGGCTCCTGGGTTTGTAGGGACACTGTCTGCTCTGTGGTACAGAGTCCTGATCACTCCTAACTTGTGTTCCAGTGGGTGGTGGGAGTCAAAACGCAAATATTTGTCTGTGTGGGTGGGCTTACGATATACGRCAGTTTCCAACCATCCTCCATCCGAAACCGAGACATCGCAATCCAGGAACGCCAACCTGCCATTTTTTACATACTCTCGTGTGAACTTAATATATTCATCCACAGAGTTYATGTGATCAGTGAAATGTTTACCTTAAGTAAATTTAAGTTCAGTTTCAATTTAGTAAAATTCATTTTCAAACCAATGCATTCAATTTCAAATTATGCACATACAAATTCAATCTGAGCAATTCAAATTCAGTTCCTGCTGGCACAAGATTTATCCTATAGACGTTGTCTCTGTAATCACTCCAGTTCTTTAGAAAACATACTTTCCGATCCGACAGTAAGGTTAAAATGTATCCTAAGATGCACTTTTTTAAAACAGATATCGTATAATGTTGCTGCTTTTTTATTATCATTACAACAAAGTCTGCCACGACGCTCCAGGTTATAAACAGCCAACAGAGTCCTGTAGAGAGAAGCGGCTGTGATGACGTGTTGAAATGGGTGGGACAGAAGCGGAAGGAGGTTCTTAAAGAGACAGAGGCCAATTTCAAAGTGTTTAGAAATGGAAATGATGAAACGACAAGTTTGTGTTCTATGCAAACATTAAAACAGCATTTTAATAACAACTAAAAGAGATACTTTATGGTATAGAATTTAAATATATGCCTGAGAAACACATAATATTGCCCCTTTAAACTTTAAATTATTGGCACAAAATACTTTCCTTGTTCACCAATTAACCCATAAGGGTAATCATTTTTGGAGAAACACATGAAGATTAACCATTTATTGGCTTTAGACTACCATTAAGCAAACATTTTATTGATTTAGACATCAACTGAATTAGCTAGCTTTTAATCTATCTATCTAATTCTTTATTCTAATCATTTACCTATCAAAACTATTCTTTATATCAATAAAAGTGATCAAGATGTTGTAGAAAGATTCTTAAACTTTTGTTTATTAGCTAAACCCCTATTTCTAAATTTCAGATTTAAGCTAACTTTCTTAACTTTTCATCAGCTTTAAGATAGCCTTAAGCAAAAAAGTTCATAATTTAAGCATCAACACAACTACTTAGCTATTTGTTTTAATGTTCCAGCCTAATTATTTCTTCTCGACATTTAATTGTCAAATTTGTTCTTWCTAGTCAACAATTTAATCAATAAATTTACAGTTTAAATGCTTTGTCTTTTTTCTAGTAATTACCTTTGGGTTTACCGTTTCCATCACTTACCAGTACTCATGATTAACTAACAAGTAGTTAAAAATTTTCATCCAATCAAACTACACTGCCTGGCCAAAAAAATAGTATCCACCTGGATTTAACAAAGTGCTATGATCTGGGGTTGCTGAAGTTGGTCAGGTCTACCTGAATATACTAAATGACCAGGTTATTCCATCAATAAATTTTTTTCTTCCCTGATGGTACGGGCATATTTCAAGATGACAATGCCAGGATTCATCGGGTTGGAATTGTGAAAGAGTGGTTCACTGAGCATGAGACATCATTTTCACACATGGATTGTCTTCACAGAGCCCATTGAGAATCTTTGAGATGAGCTGGAGAAGGTCAGACTCTACCATCATCGATGCAAGATCTCTGTGAAAAATTAATGCAACACTGGATGGAATTATTTCTTGTGACATTGCAGGAGCTTACTAAAACAATGCTGTAGCAAATAGCCTATACGCCATGGACTTTCGTTCTAGCACTTCCATATTTTTGGCCACGGACAGCACTTCCAGTTTGCAGGCAACACAGTGTTAGCATATGTTTCGCACTCAGTGGCTGCTGTCCACAATACAGGATTTGCATATTACACGTACCAACAATACCACAGGAGACGTACAAGTTGACAAAAGTCTAGCCAAGWGGAAAAACTTACTCTAAAGCAGATTAAACCCATAAAAAAACAAAGGTAAGAGATCCAGAATTAAGCCTATTTCACTACTCCTTGGCTGCTTGTTCTGTGGATTTTTCAGGTAGAGCAGTGACATATTGTTTGAAAGAGCAGAGTCTGGACTTTAAATTGATGGGCTAATTGTTTGGTTTGGATTATGATGCCCCGACGTTGGTGCTCTGAAAACAGGGAATGGTTTTCAGGTGGAGGTTCGGCTGCTATCGGTATAGGAGGGGAGGGGAGCTCGAGTTGTGTCTACACTGTACACTCGATCAAGTTTTGGCCTTTGCATAAAACTCATGAAAAAGTTGCCTAAAATAATTTAATACTCTGTATAACAGAAACGCGTATACACATACCTACGTTTTGAAGTATCCAATGCTCTTGTCTGAAGCAGTAAAACGGTGAATTGCYAACAGCTGCCTCAGTGTCAGGCTCTCAAACTGTTCCCATAGATGGTGGATTTCCTCCCAGATAATAACATTTACCTCCAGCACTAATCCACAATTGCGGAGTCTGAAGTAGCGGCATAATCGTGATCCGAGCGTCTAGTCTATATACTGGCTGTTGTGCTTTCTCCTTGCTGCCCTCTGGAGGTGGTCTTTGCTCTCTGGGYTCTTGTCCGTGAATGGGGTAACTGTATAGCTTCCTTCTTTAAACTCCATCTTCTCATTTCTGACGCTGGCTCTTGAATATCCTCAGGTTTGAAATGCTGACTACAAACGCGAGTGTGAGCCTTTAAAGCTAAGTATTCCCTGTGTACAGCCACGATCCATTGTTGTTGCCTTAACTCCTCATCAAGAGGAAAATTGAGAAAAACTATCTATCTATTGTACCTACTGGTTAGTGGACACCATGGCACACAACAMAACTCACTTTTTTATACCAGTAGCTCGCAGATGCTTTAACTTTTGTGACTTTTTCATGGTCTAGTTCTATGAGCTAGCGCTAAAAACAGCGCGCAGTAGGTAGAACCCGGAAATGATGCTCGGGGCCTGAATTGTAACAGTATGTCCCTAATTGTGGTGGCATAGGCTATTTGGTCAGTAATCAAAGGTAAAGGCAGTCCAACAAAAAGTATGTGACCTTTTTTTTGACCAGGTAGTATAGTTTTAGGACTATTGGTAATACTAATTAAGCCGATGGTAAAGTTATTCTTTAGCTTAATGTGAACAATTGTGAGACAAGATTTGTTTTCCCTAGGGAAGTCTTACTTGAGCCTCCATTTCTTCTTTTTTCAGCTTAATCAATGACATGCCAGAGAAGTCCATTAAACCTGCAAAGATYATAACATCAAATCATAATGATAAAGCAAAAGTATCACTCAGTACCGTATTTACTAATTGGGGATTATTTAAATGACTTGACCTAATGTGAAAAAGATTCAAAGCAATGATAAAGACACATTATTTTGTAGTTATATCTGATGTACAGGACTAAATAAAACATCAGTCACAAGTTTTTTTTTTCATTTTCATAAAACCAACTGCAGTAAATTGCTAAAAAATAAACTATATCTAGAGAGGCAAAACATGGTAGAACTGTAATTTTTAACTAGTGGCCCATGAGTCACTTGAAGTTTGTTAATGAGGTAGTATCCGAGTGGGGGTGACATTATAGATTTACAAATATGAACCCATACTGGGTTTTCTATTCGGGCACTGATGGAAGGATATGTGCATATGTACTGTATATGTGTATGTATGTGTGCATGTATGTTTGTATATATGCATGTATGTATATGGGTATGTATGTGTGTATGTATATGTGTATATGTATGTGTATATATGTATGTATGTA
>NW_013952776.1:25879-28900 GCF_001266775.1 Austrofundulus limnaeus
ATATATTGTATCAACCATACTATTCTGACATAAAATGAATGCTACTGAGTTAAAAGTAGGACATTTCCCTACAAACTAAAGTAGGGATTGTAAAAATATTGCATAAAAACCAAAGTGTGCTGTTTTGTAACTGAGTTATGAACATCAGTTGTCTAAATAAGCACSATTAGTAAAATTATGCCTTCAAATGCAGAAGATGTGTGTAGTATAGGTACAGCGCTACACTGTTTTAAAAAGTCCCTAATTGAACTTGTTAGTACCTTGGAGGCAGCAACAAGCTGAGCAGTGCTTGCAGCTATCTCGTGTGTACAGGCAATGAGCTCCTCATATGATCCTTTTTCACCAACAACTCGATCGGATGAGTCCCTGAGGCAAACGCACAGAAATATGACAGCTTTGTCAATTTGCAAATTTGTATTTAGTTGTACAAGTATCATGCTAATTAAAACGTGTGTTTGTTAAGACAGTTTGAGATACTTCCTCCTCCATCACTGTATGGTACACTGGGGTCACCGGCAGAGACAGACAGAGACTACAGCGAATTGTGCACACTGCCGAGAAGGTGATCGGCTGCAACCTCTGACCTGTAGAGGAGCTGTACTCCTCCAGAACTCCAGGTCACATAGGCAGAATTGCGGCTGACCCTTTTCACCCGGGTCACAACCTGTTTCATCCCCTCCCCTCAGACAAAACACTTAGTCCATTCAGACAAGAACTTCCCACCACAAGAACAGTTTTTTCCCATCAACCATTACACAGATGAACAATGTTTAATTGGCTCTGGTGCTTCGCTGCCGGCCGTGCTTGCATTTTTATTCTCATTCTTCTTATTGTTTTCTTGACTTGTTTTCCTTCATCACTTGTACCACTTAGTTTTGTTTACTTCTTTTTCACTCCTTGCTTATGCGCACCCCTACACCAGAGCAAATACCTAGTCTGTAACTCGCTTACTGACAATGGCAATAAAGTGTTTGTGATTCTGGTACTTACAGCAGCTGAGTTGCCCCCCAGCCCACAGCTTTAGAGGCTGAAATGAGTCCTTCAGTCCAGCGAGAATTTTTGGCATAAAATTCTGTAACAGATGCAGCTCCCTGCAAKAACKAAACAAAACAAACAAAGAAAAACATTTAAAGAAATACAAAGTCCAACTTGTTATCTATGCAGATTTTCTGCTTTGTTCTTCAGAGATGGCACTGCTGACGAGATGTAACAGGGATTTTTCCTCCTCATGTGTGCCCTGTTTTCCAGAGACGTGGCTATGTGTCCAGATCCCAGACTGCACGCTACACCTGGATGGATTTCAACTCATCTGCGTGGACCTAGACTTAGTGCTCTCATGCAAGTCCAAAGGTGGGGGAGTCTGTTTCTTCATCAACACCCGCTGGTGAAACGATGTGTCTGCAATCTCTCAACACTATTCACCTGCTCTGTAATATCTTTTTATCAACTGCAAACCATTCTGCTCTCCACGTGAGTTCACTTCATTCATTGTGGTCGCTGTTTACATTCCGACGGAGGTGGATGCACATGAGGCTCAACGCATACTCGCAGCTCAGATTCTGTGTGTGGAGTGAACTTTTCCAGACTCTTTAGTCATTATCCTGGGTGATTTTAACAAGGGTAATCTGAGCCAGGAACTCCCCAAATACAGACAGTTTATTAAATGCCCGACATGAGCAGAGAAAACCCTGGACCACTGTTACTCAACTGTGAGCAGAGCCTACCGAGCGATGCCACGCATAGCTCTCGGACTTTCAGACCACGTCAAGGTCCACTTAATCCCTGCTTACAGGCAGAGGCTGAAGCTCTCCAAACCTGCAGTGAGGACAACAAAAAGGTGGACCACTGAGGCGGTGGAGGAGCTGCGCGCGTGGACGAGTTTACAGAGACTGAGACCTCATARATCCTATATATACCTCCAGCCACCAGTCTGTGAAACTCATCAAGTATGCAGACGACACCACCCTCATCAGGCTCATTTCAGACAGAGATGAGTCTGCTTACAGGAGGGAAGTGGATCAGCTTGTGTCCTSGTGCAGCGCTAACAACCTGGTGATCAACGCACATAAGACAGTGGAGTTAATCGTGGACTTCAGGAAAGTCACAGTGCCTGCATCCCCTCTGGTTCTCAGCAACTACTCCATCCCGACTGTGGACTACTTCTGCTTCTTGGGCACCACCATCACCCAGGACCTCAGGTGGGAGCCGACCATCAGCTCCCTCATCTCAAAAGCCCAGCAAAGGATGTTGTTCCTATGGCAGCTGAGGAAACACAAACTGCCAGAAGAGATGGTGCGGTTCTTCACAGCCGTCATCAAGTCCATCATCACCTCCTCCATCACTGTATGGTACATTGGGGCCACAGGCAGAGGACTACAGTGCACTGTGCGCACTGCCGAGAAGGTGATCGGCTGCAACCTCTGACCTGAAGAGGAGCTGTACTCCTCCAGAACTCTAGGTCACATCCTGTTTCCTCCCCTCCCCTCAGGCAAAAGACTACGGTCCATTCGGAAAATAAACTCCCGCCACAAGAACAGTTTTTTCCCGTCAGCCATTAGACTAATGAACAACGTTTGATTGGCTCTGGTGCTTTGCTGCCGGCCACGCTTGCYTTTTTATTCTGATTCTTCTTATTGTTTTTTTGACTTGTTTTCCTTCATCACTTGTACCACTTAGTTTCATTATGACCCCCGCACGTGAAGCGTAAGCGGAAGTCATATTGTTTTCGTACTGTTTATTTTTTTATTTTTTCAGTGATTTTTGGTCAACCGTAGCACAAAAACAGCTGCACCGATCAACATGAAATTTGGCAGGACTGTAGTTGAGTCTGACCTACACTGCGCCAGCCAACAGTTTTACGATAGACCCCATATTTGAGGAGGCGGCTCCTTTCAAAGAGGGGGTGTCTGGACATGCAAAAATGCTTATAACTCAGAAACTGTTAAACATAGAAGCTTCAGATTTCTTTTGTTGATTAGCGCTGATGAAGTTCTATCAATCAGGCCCCCATCAATCAGTGCC
>NW_013952776.1:35026-39572 GCF_001266775.1 Austrofundulus limnaeus
CCCCAACACTAAGGTTAACCAGGAGAAATGTGATCCAAGTAGGGTTCTCTAGAAAAATTTGTGCCGTACAGTAACGCCCCTTTTTTGCTTGTCAGGTGTGTCCCTTTAGCGAAGTCCGTCAAATCAGGTGTGTGGCTTTAGAATCGCCTTTCCTTGTGACACGCCCACTCGTCCGCACTCATCCGCAGAGACACCTACTTGCACAATTCCGCTCAATTCTAGTTTCCCTTCACTGCTCCGTCTGGGATTTCTCCCATAGACAAGGATTTCCTCAGGAGAATTTCATTCAGGCCAATCAGAGAACAGAAGGCAGAGTTTTGAACAACATTGATTTTCTGCACAGTGTCTGCTAGTTTAGCAATGACAGTGGAGGAAGTGAATGAAGCCAGTCCGTGTTGATAAGGCTTCCAAATTAAATTAAATGTGTCTGACAAAGCCTGCAGTTGCATTTCCAGCCATCTCGTTCGTCTCGGTACTTCTCTCCTCTCAGTAGGGTTGTTTACAGCGCACACAATTTCCGGTTAGCTTTTTAGCTTAGCCTCCTTCACAGTGGAGCTGGCAAGCACATACGTCGCGGCCAACCGATGCAATCATTTTAAATGTCAGCAGAGGCCACGCCTCCAGCAAGAATCGCTTCTCTATAGCCGAGAGTCCAGACCCTCATATGAAGCAAAGTGAAGGACAGAGGGCTGGTTTTAACCAGGCTAGGTTCAGATAGGCTGTGAGGTTTATTTTAGGGTAGATGGTCAGGGTTAGGCTATAAAAATTCCAAAAAAATGAATGGAAGTCAATGGAAAGTCTCCACAAGGATAGAGAGATGTTGTGTGTGTGTGCCCTTGTTTTTGCTACTTGGTGGGGAAAATTTTTCAGGAAGATGCAACCTCGTGAGGACCGGATGCTCCTTGTGGGGACCAAAGCCCGGTCCCCACGAATTCAGCGGCTGATTTTGGGTTGGGTGTTGGGTTTAGGACCAAGGTGTGAATTGAGTTTAGGTTAGTTTTAGGGTCAGGTAGGTACCTGTGAGGTTAGCCTTAGGGTTGGCGGTCAGGGTTAGGCTGTAGAAATTACTGAAAATGAATGGAAGTCAATGAACGGTCCAAATAAGGATAGAAATACAAACCTATGTGTGTGTGTGTGCGCGTGTCTGTACTATTAGCAAAACTGCTCATGAACTAGTGGACAGATCTGTATGAAACTCCAAGAAAGTGGTGGCCATCATGAACAGGGTCAACTCCAAAAAGTTAATCAGTTGTAGACATGCATCTAATGATTACCGTACATTGTTAAAGTTGTATTAAAAGTTGTTCAGTGGTACATTTTGATAACAGTACAGACAAATGAACAGGCACGGGCAAAACCATTTCACCATACATACCATACATTAAACATAACTTCGCTCCTATTTTGTATTTTAAAAAAGTGGATGGAAAAACAATTCCGTTATAAAAAATTTTTTTTTCCTAGACTTAGATTACCATTTTCATGCCAACCAGTATCGGCTAATTTTGTCCTTATGTATGTGAACTGAATGAATATGTATGTGAATTTATGTGAACTGAACAGTAAGTTTTAGTCAGCTGTGCTCATCAAACACCACTGAAACATATAAACCAGAACTGTTGAAGTATTTGAATATTACAGAATGTAGGAAAAGTAATAATTTAAAAACACATAAGTGTTACAGAAACTCACCCTGCCTCCTTCAACAATATCTTTTTGTAGATCTGTAGCAGAAGTCACCAGTATATGGACAGCCTGGATTAAAGGAAACGGAACATAATGAATCCTAAGTGACTGGTCAACCCAAGTTTAATGACTTAAATAAAACAATATATTACCTTCATCAGGTCTGAACAGGATGCCAGGATACTGGAACCAAACAAACAAAGGCATCAAACTTAACAGCACTAAGTAAAAAAATGATAAGTTGTGCTATGATCCGCAGTAGTCATTTTACCTCTGGTTGACCTCCAGTTTTACACCAGAAGTATCTTTTTTCGCCTGTGTTAGAATTTCCTGTGAAGCACAAACAAACAGAAGGTTCTGCATCATTAGGTGGGAATGTGTCAGGTTTACTTGTCAAGATGTGTTTGTTAATGACGTTGGTTAGGACATTAAATAAGAACTTCTTATTTAATGTCCTAACCAGCGTCATGCCTGTGGTTTTAAAAGGATACACTTCCTTAATCAGGTCTAAAAAACATGAATGGACTGTACTTGTATAGCGCTTTTCTATCCATCCAGGACACTCAAAGAACTTTKCACTACAATCTGTGTCCTCATTTACCCATTCACACAGCACTCTATTAGGTATCTACAAAGCTAACATGTACAATCAAATATGGAGTCTAATCAGTGTCAATCACATTCATACACTGATGGGACACACATCAGAGGCATTAGGGGTGAAGTGTCTTGCCCAAGGACACAATGACTGAGACAGCTGGAGATTCCCCAGGCAGACCCATAATTTTCTGGAGAAATTATGAATCCTCCTGTTCATCCCATTGGTATCTGTGGTTTTGCACCATAACAATCTTCATTTATACAGCACTTCAAACACCCACAGGACCAAAGTGCTGTACACTTAATAAAGCATGCATAAATTCATAAAACCAATAAAAAAATGAAAATAAAACATAAAAACAACACTACAAATTGTGTTCAAAGGCCAGAGAGAAAAGATGAGTTTTAAGAAGAGATTTAAAAACAGATGGGGATGATGCCTGTCTGATGTCCAAAGGAAGGTCGTTCCATAATTTAGGAGCTGCCACAGAAAAAGCACGGTCACCTCTAAGCTTACGCTTTGTCTTGGGCACGGTCAGGAGCAGCTGATCAGCTGACCTGAGGGATCGAGAGGGCCTATAGGGTTGTAGCAGATCGGACAGATACAGCASAGCAAGACCATTAAGAGCTTTAAAATCAAATAAAACTTTAAAACGAATCGTAAAATATACGGGCAGCCATTGCAGGGAGACTAAACAGGAGAAACGTGCCAGTTAAAAGATGTGCAGRGGCATTTTGTCCCCTCTGCAGCTGTCAGTGTTGTATAAAGTACCACAAAGTGATACTTAAGTAAAAGTACAAGCATCTTACCAAAAAATTACTTTGGTAAAGGTTGAAGTCTCCTTTAGATTATTACTTGAGTAAAAGTCTTAAAGTATCTGATATTTTTTGTACTTAAGTATTAAAAGTAAAAGCATTGATTTAAAATGAGCAGTTAGATTTTCTGTAAGGACATTTATCAGGAGGTGACCTCCACAAAAAATGCAGAAATGACTGTTGTATTAAAATAATTAATTGATGTTAAATTAAGGATGCAGCTGTTTCAGTTTATTTACATATATCAAGGCTGCACAAACCTTTTCCCCAAAATGAAAATCTATCTGAGGGCTGCGGCCAAATGCATTTATATAATTCATGAAATACAAATACTTATTAAGTACAGTCCTTTTATTTTAATGTTTATGTCCTGCTGGAGTGTGACATGATTTATTTGTGTACAAAGTAATACGGTCTCAGAATTTTACAGATTTACTTCTCATTCAACCACAGTTAAATTCACTCCATCTAGGAGGCACAATTTATATGGATAGTTTTTATTTTTTACAATAACAAGCTGGAATAAAAACAAGCAAAATGAAATAAAAGTAACAACTTTCTACTTCTTGCCTTTTTAAATAATGTAAGGAGTAAAAAGTACAGATAATTATGTGAAAATGTAAGAAGTAGAAGTAAAAAGTAGGCTGAAAAATAATTACTCAAGTAAAGTACAGATACCCAAAAATTCTACTTAAGTACAGTAAAAGTACAGTATTAAGTACAGTATTTGTTACATTACAACTCTGGCAGCTGTGAGATACAGGACTCACTGATGCCTGTTTAAAGTGTGTTACAGTAGTCCAGCCGAGTGGTAATAAAAGCGTGGACTACTGTCTGAAAATGTTTCTGACAGAGAACTGGCTTTACTTTTACGAGGTTTCTTTCTGTTAAAATGGAGTCTTTCCACTTTTGCCTTTGCTTGGGCTGAGCTTAAAAGAGTTCCAAAAAGAAAAAAAGGGCCATAGAAAACTTTGTACAAACATTACATGTGTCAAACTCAATGCCTGCGGGCCAGATGTCGCCGGCCACGAAAATTTTTTTTATGTAACATGAAAATTGTTTCTTATATCAAGGGTACACTTTAAATTTATGATTAAATGCAACAAAATAAACTTAAAAGGTGAAATATAATAACAACTGTCCTACCCCTGAGCTGTTGATGTAACTTTAAGTAACTGAGCAATTRAGTTGGATAGCACAGTATTAATGTCTGAAAATAAGCTGCTTTAAAGTCAGRATCAGGGGTGAAAGTAGTTTTAAGTTCTTGCCGGCACTATGTCATAAAGCGACATTAACTGTCCATCCGTCCGTGTGTGTGTGTATATATACATATACATATATACAATATGTATATTGTATATTTGAACATGGTACAATCCTACCACGTTCAAAGTCAGTGAGCTTTTTTGCTTTTGCCATCAGGAGGTCTTGACAGTGTAAAGAC
>NW_013952776.1:40677-43444 GCF_001266775.1 Austrofundulus limnaeus
ATATTCATATTTAATTTACTTTTTTAAACACCCTCCAAAATTAAAATGAGCATAGAACAAAAGCCTTGGAACCCAAGAGGATAAAACTGGTAGGGCCACAATTTTTTTAGGGGTGGGGGCATTGCCCCTCCTGGCCACCCTCACTCGCAGCGCCCCTGTTGATTGACAGGTTTTGTTCTCCTGAGGAATGACAGCTTGAGCRGCAGCAGCGCACATCTCTCTGCCAGAGACAAAGATATAGTTTGTGTGGTTCTTTTAGGAGAGACAAGATTTGTATCTGATTTGTGATCAAAGCGCCACAGAGATGCCCCCCCCCCCTTGACTCATGAAAAGTAAAAGTAGTTGGAAATATACATCAAAACAACAAATTACAAACTGAGCTTATCAGGAGGAACTATTTTGTGAGGCGAATTAATCTTGCCGTTATAAATCAGCCACGCCTGGTGGTTCATGAAAGCCTCGAGCTCCGAGGGACGAGGAGCTGACAGGGACAGTTCAGAGACAATTTGGGATGAGAAAAAAATCTATATTTAAACAGATTAATTGTATTTTATATAGCCTACTGCTAACAGGTCTATTCTTACAGAAAGTGCAGATGTGATAACAGCTTTATAGTAGACAGCTGCTCCCCACTCTTCCCAGTACTGCATAGCGGCGCAGAATCTTTTAGTGGTACCGGACCGTACCGGTTTACTTTCACCCCTGGTCAGCATCAACCATAAACTAAATCTGCCATAATACTTACTAAAAACTCATCATCAGTGAGTAAAACTTTATTAGTTTTACTTTTAATAATATTTCTGTATTTATAATTCAGATTTAATCAGTCATACACTCAGTTCTAATCAGTGTTTAAAAGAGGACATGTTAAAACACTGTTCAAAGTTAAACATGAAATGTAAAAGTTCATTACAACTGGCCCTTCAAGGGCCTCCATAACGCTCATGTGGCCCTCAGTGAAAATGAGTTTGACACCCCTGCGTTAGACTGATGCATTTATGGATAAAATTTTATTGGACATGGAATAACAATGGATAAATGGTAATATCTCTCTACAACCAACATAAAGATGTGATGTCCTAAATCAAAGATTACAAACTGGAATYTGGAAAATGCAGTGGAACCATGTATGTCTTTAGGAACTAATTTGTAACTTAGCGATGACATGTTGTCCTGCCTTTTAATGTATGCTGTTAAAGTATTCAGCGATATGTCACTATAAAATCAAAACATGTAACCAGCTGGTTTAAACATCTCTGAACAGACTTCTAGTCTGGGTTTTTGCTGTTGATGAATGGTAGGATTTGTGTTTTATTCAATTATATTTGCTGTCTGCTGTGTAAAATCTTTCTTCATAAAAAATAGATAAATAAAAATCAACATTATTTGCCCTTACATCCATTCTCAGCACAGCATCCTCAATGGCAGTTGATGTGGCAATCATTTCCTTATCCACCATGCTTCCCAGCTCCTCTTTCAGCACATCCTGCCCTTTTGGGCGCAAATCCTGAACAAGGAGCAAACAGTCAGAATACAGCAAGAACCAAGAAGATTCATCTGACAGGAACACTTGTCCTGTCATGAACTGCAATAACCAAAGAACCTGAAGAATTAAAATCAAGAATATCTAAAGACTGAATCCATTTACGCTCACTTCATGCAGCATTTTGACCTATTTTTTCTCTTTACTGGCATCATTTGGTCAAAATGTTCACTTGTTCAATGGTATTAAACTCAATGAGATGGTGTCACCCCTGCTAACAACCAGAATTGTTGCTTTTCTTGTAATCATGTAGTTTTATTGCTGCGATTATTATAAKTTGCCACCCACCTGTCCCATAGAGAGGATGCGCTGAACCGAGTAACGTGTCGCAGACGGGTTTGCTTTTTGTAAACTGGGCTGAAACTTTAGATCCTTCAAGAACTGAAGACAGTGATTCGCAAATTCTTGACAGTTGTCAGTTAAACCTGGCGAGGTAAATGAATACAAGTGAGTGTCCGATGTATTTAGAGTGTTCCACAGCTGCAGAATGAGTGTGCATCTCTTACTATCAGCCTGATCGGTCGGAGCAGAGTGTGAAGTTGCTGCACCGTTGACAATTGTGTCAGCGGCAAGGTGAGAAAACTGCGTGACGGCTCTCAACAAGCCACTGGCATCTGTAAAATGTATAAAAATATAGACTGATCAAAATACAAGGTAAACCCACAAACACACTGCACTGTTCATCCAACTTACCATTTTTGTTTCCGAGATAGGCCAGATGGCTCTGCTGCATTTTATCAATAGAAGCTAAAGTGATTTCAGCTCTGTTCACCAAATAATCTGAAAAACAGAAGAATTGTTGAAGAAATAATATAAAATTTTAAATGCAATGGAAATACGTGAAGTAAAAAAAAGAGGTTGTGCTCATTTAAATAGTTTTACTTTTTTAAATTTTATTTTACTTTATCTCTTACTGTTGCTGCAGGACTGCCCTACAGGCATGGATCAGACGTCAACACTCAATCCGATGGAAGGAGCTGATGGATTATAGACAGGCACGGGAACTGATAAACGGCCCAAATCATGGATTTGGAAAATCCCTTCTTGCCTTGACAAGGAARACTTTAAGTACACTGGTTGGAGTCCTAACTGGGCACAATCTGCCCAACCACCATAAAATGGTGATGGGACTCCAAGACAATGGTCTGTGTGATGCCTGCGGCATTGAATCAGAGACCTCTTTGCACTACTTAGGACAATGCTTGGCTCTGAGTGGTCTAAGGG
>NW_013952776.1:44408-47371 GCF_001266775.1 Austrofundulus limnaeus
TCGTTCAGACTGTCATAAAAAAATCGGATATGAGTCAGACGGGTCGAAAAAATCGGATTTGTCTCGTTCAGACTGTCATAAAAAAATCGGATATGAGTCAGACGGGTCGAAAAAATCGGATTTGTCTCGTTCAGACTGTCATAAAAAAATCGGATATGAGTCAGACGGGTCGAAAAAATCGGATTTGTCTCGTTCAGACTGTCATAAAAAAATCGGATATGAGTCAGACGGGTCAAAAAAATCGGATTTGGGTCGGATTTGCCTGCAGTGTGAACGTAGCCTTAGTCTAGTCTTAAAAGCAGACAGAGTGTCAGCCTCACAGACAGAAACTGGAAGTTGGTTCTACAAGAGAGGAGCTTGATAACTGAAAGCTCTGCCTCCCATTCTACTTTTAGAAACTCGAGGAACCACAAGTAAACCTGCAGTCTGAGAGCGAAGTGCTCTGTTAGGAAAATATGAAGCAATAAGATGTTTAATATATGATGGGCTTTAGAAGTAAGATTTTAAATTTTATTCTGAAATTGACAGGGAGCCAAAGGAGAGGCTAAATTCAGATTTTTCTGTTACACATCCTGGTCTTTGAGAAAGCCAGAGTAATCAAACACAGATTGACAGATTTACATTTAACATCAGTGAAAGACCTGAGGACTAAGCCACCTGTTGGTGCTTTGGGACTGGGCAGGAGTTACAGCAGCATTCGCTGCCCATCGAAGAGCTGTGTTCAGATACAGTCCTCCCACAGTGTTGTTCCCAGCTGCAGGCAGATATTTATCAGATGCTGCTGCTGACTGTTCCATGACGTGATGTAAATGTAACATTTTCCATTGGTAAAATTAATCACTGCAATAAACTTTTTTTTTTCTTTTTTGACATTTTTATGGTTGATTGCATCAACTCTGTTACATTACAGAAAAGAAGTTTCAGTGATGTGAAACGTGAATCTGTTGATCTGTGTTTGACTACTCTGGTTTTCTCAAGGATGTGTGACACAAAAATCTGAATTTTGGAACTGAAAGTGAAAGTAGTCATATTCAATCCATTGCATTCGATTTCAAAATATGCACATACAGTTTCAGTATGAGCAATTCAAATTCTACAGAGCCCGCCAAGGGTCAGTGGGACAAAAACTGTACAACATACTCAAATTTGAACCTTTTCTGTGCAGTACTTTGACTTTAGTGGGCGGCTGTGGCGGAGTGGTTAGGGGAGTTGTCCTGGAACCAGGAGGTRGCTGGTTCAATCACCCGTCCCGCCGTCTCAGTCGTTATGTCCTTGGGCAAGACACTTCAACCACCTTGCCTACTGATGGTGGTCAGAGGATCTGGTGGCGGTGCATGGCTGCCCCACTTCTGTCAGTGTGCCCCAGGGCAGCTGTGGCTACAGTGTAGCTTACCATCATCAGTGTGTGAATGTGAGTGTGAATGGGTGAAMGTCTGTAAGTGTAAAGTGCTTTGGGGTCTAGAGGGACTTGCTAAAGCGCTCTATAAGTTCAGTCCATTTACCATTTAATGAACAAAAAACGCTCCTTAAGCATTTTCTGAGCTGATGAACGACTTCAGTTCCCACAAACACCCATGGTCACATCCAACCTCTCCAGATGTCAGCAATCCGTGTGCATGGATTGCCAAAACCGAGCGCACGGTTTAGTAATCTGTGCACACGGATTGCAGAAACTGAGAGCGCAGTTTATCAATCTGTGCGCACGGATTTCCAGCAGCTGTTTTATTTTCACCCACTGACTCTTGGCGGGCTCCGTAAAATTCAGTTTCTGCTGGCACAATTTTCTTCCCATAGACCGGCCCGGTTGAAATTTTACCAGAGAAACCATGTCAGTGGGAGAAAGTCCAGACAGAGAAGTGAATGGAGATTAGAATCCAGTGGAATTGCATAAGATGCTCAGGCTAATCTGCATCTAAATTCAATCCTGAAACTGCTTTGATACTMGTTGGTTTTTCAAAGAGACTTTTGAGCTCATATATAAATGCATACAATAAATGCTTAAATCCCATCACGCTGATAAATACAAATATTTGTTTTTATTTAAAGTCCATTAATAAACCTTATTAAATTGTGGTTCATTGCTCCTATTTCATGTTGATAAAAAGGTAAGAAAAACTGAATTACCTTGCCTAATATCAGATATGTTTCTTTTTTTTTAATGACGAGGGGGAAGAGAAGCATTTTACCAGGAGAGCTGATGCAGCGGACATGTATGGGGTCATCCAGTTTAGCCACAGCGTCCAGTATGATGCCCTCAGCCTCCACCACTGCACACTGCAGCAGACAGAACTGCTCATCCTGCAGCTTCTTGGCCAGCTCACCTTCTCGACAGGCCTGAACAGACACATCCATATAGAAATAACCTAATTTCACAAAAGTTTGGACATGTATATAGCAAAGAATCAGAATCAGTGATTTGAATTCTGCTTCATAAATCCACATATTTCACACAAAGTGAAACAAAGTAAACAGTGGTGATGGGCTCTTTTTAGGGGTGATTCTTTAGGGGTGATAGGTCATTCTGTCTGTCGAAAAAATTCCTCAAAATTGTATGGACAGATTTTTGTGAAATTTTTACCGCAGGTGGGTATTGACCAAAGGAACACTTTAAAATTTTCGTGATGTTTTGGATTACGACGCGGATCCAGGAATTTTTTTTTTAGTTCGAGCAAATCAACCAGGGTACGCAAAGCGTCACTACGTCAGACGCATGTCTGTAGTAAACAGGAAGTAGAAGTCACAAACTTGCTGGGACTACACATCCCAGGACAATGGAGAGAAGCTATCAGGAATGTGTTGCTACTATCGGGAAAGTTGTAATTATTCTGTCATATCAACTAGTTTTGGTGATGTTATATGCTGTCTGGAGATGTAGGAAAAGAAATGCGATTATGTCTGGAGATGTAGGAAAAGAAATGCGATTATCTTCACGTTGCGGGAATAACTGAGAAGACACCGACAGC
>NW_013952776.1:48951-50156 GCF_001266775.1 Austrofundulus limnaeus
TCTAGTTCATTCATTCATTCATTCATTCATTCATTCATTCATTCATTCATTCATTCATTCATTCATTCATTCATTCATTCAAATAAACAAAAGAAAATCTATATACAATAAAAACAAAATGCAAGTCATAAATGAAATTTAAATGAAAGGAAGGAAAAAGAATAAAAATTACTTTATGTTAAATAAATATCTTTAACAAGTGATTGCATACATAATATTGTTGAAAAGTAGGTGATGAATATAAAAGGATTTCTAAGGACCTAAACATTCCCAGATGTTTTGTCAAATCTTTCATCAAGAAATGTACAGAATATGGGACACACATACTGTAAATACTGTAAAAAAGAGTAGGCTGTCCTCACAAACTCAGTAACTAAGCAAGAATAAGAATAATGAGAGAGGTCACCAAGACACATTTGACCTGCAGTCAGAAAACTGAATCAGCACCTGTTGCTGTAGCTGCATATGTAGGCTGCCCAGCTCCATGCTGCTTCTCTGCCTCTCCTGCTCCAGGGAGCTCTGCTGGAGCTGAGCTTGTTGTCTCAGAGAGTTCAGCTCTGCATCCTGCTCTCGAACCGTTCGCAGCAACACCTCCCTCTCTGCCTGGAGCCCTGCCAATGTGCTGTTCAGCTGTGTGCCAGTCTGGTGAGCAAAATGTGGAAGAGGTCAAAGAGTAGCATGTTTTTAGTATTGTTCTTTGCATGTGTATTGGTTTTTTAGCAACATATCTCATGAACAGATGAACAAAAAATTAATGAAATTATGGATGCTGTTGCCTTTTTTCTTCTGTGCACTGTAAAAAATGAAATGTTGGATTTACTAAACATGTTATGTTACCTGGTTCCACTTAACTGAGTTGAGTAAATTCAAAGCAATATACCAGTTTTTTAGCCAAAGAACATGAGCATGTTGCTTTGAATTTGCTCAACTCAGTTAAGTGGAACCAGGCAACATAACATGGTTAAGTAAATCCAACATTTCATTTTTAGAGTGTGGGGTTGCCACTGCAAACAAACTCAAAGGAGTTGTCAAGAGTTTTATACCAGATGCCCTTCCTGAAGCAACCTGGGCTCAAACCTGAAGCCTCAGGTTTGCAAGACAGCTGCACTAATCACTAGGGGTGTAAGAAAATATCGTTACACTGAAATATCGCGATATTTCGTTTCCCGATACTGTATCGATATTCTAAAGCCCTGTATCGATTT
>NW_013952776.1:50811-57042 GCF_001266775.1 Austrofundulus limnaeus
ATCTATCTATCTATCTATCTATCTATCTATCTATCTATCTATCTATCTATCTATCTATCTATCTATCTATCTATCTGTATATATATATAAGGGGACAGTGCACATTAACTAACTTGAAAAGAGTTCTGTCTCTTTAAAGGAGGCCTTCTGTGACCAAGGTCAAAGACAGGTGGAACTGTTTTTCCACCCTCAGGTGACCACCACATTTTTAACACAAGATCATTTTAGTTTTAAATTGCCAAACAGCAGGCCATACACATTCCTTCGATGACAGCTATGCCTTTCATTGTATGTCATAGACAGTTAACTGTGGTGGCCCTCTTTAATTAGATTTTCTTTGAAAGTAAATCATTGGTACATCTAATGAACAATTTCTGAGAGATTCATTCAAATCAGYCAAGTAATTTCTAAAATATTTTGCTAACGGATATATAAGCAAATGGACACACACCAGCATTTGCATGATTGCCTCCCTTTAATGGRGATAGATGATAATGAGTCACAGTCAATGTTTCTTCTGAAAGGAGTCTAATGTCAGAGCAGTTTGTAGAATTTGTTCCTACCAGATCTTTGCTTTGCAGCAAACTGTTCACTCGGGTCAGTTCTGCTCGTGTAGAGTTCAGCTCTCGTTTCAGCTGGTCAATTTCCAACCTTTGTTCTGCATTTATGGTAATCTGTGGAAAATCACAAAACACACTTTTTACATCTAATACTTATTTGGTTTCCAAAATATCTATCTGTAATAGGTGTGTACCTGCTGCTGCAGTTGGGCTCTTAGGGCCTCCATTTCTCTGCTGGTCTGATTTTTCTCCAGTTCCAAAGAGCTCTGCTGTTGCTGGGCCTGTTGTCTGAGGGAGGTAAGCTCTGCATCTTTTTCTTTTGCAGAGAGAAGCAACACATCCCGCTCTGCCTGCAGAGCTGCAAGACTGCTGGTCACCTGAGCTCCCACCTGAAGAAAATTCAGTAGAAATATACAAACACGCAACTTCTTTATTTTTCATTTCACATTTATTTGAATAGGTAATCTCAGTAAGACACAAGGTCTTATCCTCAAGTACAAACTCTTAGGGCCAGTAGTATCCTAAGGGTTGTTGTACCGCTGGTGCAACTTGGTTTAACTGTTCTGCTGTCATCAGTGTCAGTAGCTCTTAATCACTACAGGAAGTCCGGCTACAAGATGACTTAGGTTAAAGCAGATTAGATTTTTTTACCAGTCTGTTCTTTCAGTGTACAGACCTGAAAGATAATAGATAATTTAGGCGTGTTCATTTACCTTAATATGTGTTCGTAATCAGTTGAATGTTTGAATATGAAAAGAGTTATTCAACCATGCAGCACTGGGCTGAATGTAATTTTAATGAGTGTCTCTGCTCTCTGCATGCATCAGTGGCGAAAACCGGAAGTCGTGTGTGCGAAAATGAATGCCGAAAAACGACGTGACTGTGCATCGACTGTTCGACGGCTTCGGATGAAGTATGCAGAGGCCTTAAGCTAGATTTATACTCGACGCGTCACGCAGGGTGTGAGGGTGCGCACGCCAAAAGTGACGCAATAGTGTCGTCCCTGTCCTTGTGCATTGGCCCCGTGCGCCCTTTTGGCATGTGTCGTGCACCTCTGAATTTCTGAAACTCCGCGAAGGCTAGTGCGCGTACCGTTGACTATGGATGCGAAGCTGCTCTTGCTGAAGTATCCGAATGTACCATCATTTATAAGATCCCTCTATGAGAGATCATAGATGTTCAAATGGCACAGAATGTTTGGAAGGAGATCGCTGAAGCGATGCAGAAAGATGAATCTGTGTGTAGAAAGGCTTGGAAGAATGAATTGCATGTTCTAGTAATGTATTAAGTAAATTTACTTATCTGAACAATAAACCAAAAGAATTTCTTAGAATTACTCTTTTGATCAGTACTAATAAAAACTTGATTTTTAATAACAAAATTAAAATTTTGGGATTTTCCCTGTGAGGCAGCAAAGCTTTCTTTTGATGGAATACCATTTAAGGTTTCCAATTTATAATAACATCGACTGTTCTTCTTACACTTATAAAAAAGTCTGTTTCACAACTAATTTTATAGAGTGAAAGTGTTGATGYCTTTGAGAATATGACCATATGCAAACAAAACTGAGAAGGAAAGTTGCAGTGGATATTTCATTGTAGCCAAGTTACATTTTATTTAACATCATTTTACACTCCAAAATAGACTTAGAAAATTAAAGGTACAAGGCCAAAACAGGAGGCAGCGAGGGCAAATGTGGCAGATAGATCCACACTTAGTTAGCAAAAAACAAACTACTTCAAAATTAAAATAAGAACATGAATGAATAAAATAGAAACAAAATAAAGTTGTGTGACGTCATACATTTCTTCTTCTACGCCCATTTTTCTTCTTCTACACCCGTTTCTTACAACCTAAGCACAGGTTTTAGAGCACACTGCCACGTGCTGGTCCGTAAAAGAAAAGCACTTTGCCGCGTGCCACCGCGCGTCAACTATAAACACAGAAGCCGCACGGCTCAGTGCGCGCTTTGGTCCACTGGCTCTATGGTTGGCCTCTGGGGCCATAAATCGGGCGTATATTTACGTGCAAATCCTAACGCGCGGTGCGTATATTTACGTGCAAATCCTAACGCGCGGTGACGTAAATAACGTGCGAATGCTCGGTGGCGCCACGCGCGGTCCCGTAAATAACGCGCGAACACCGTAAATAAAGCATGAATGCGCGGTGGGTTAGGGTTAGGGTTAGGGTAGAAAACGCCACAGCGCGTGGCGCCACCACGCGTTAGGGTTAGGGTTAGGGTAGAAAACGCCACAGCGCGTGGCGCCACCACGCGTTCGCACGTTATTTACGTCACCGCGCGTTAGGATTTGCACGTAAATATACGCCCGATTTATGGCCCCAGAGGCCAACCATATGGCTCGAGCCCGTGGACCAAAGCACGAGTATATCTCAACCTTTAACTGCCTGAGAGGGTCTGTAGCGAGTAAGAAGCTGTAAAGGTTCCTTGCTCACTCGTCGACCTTCATCCTACCCGTCATCTCAAGGTAAAAGCTGGCTTGTTACTAGCATTCCCAGCTTTGGCTGAAACTGAGTGGATGACGCCTCGCTCTTCTGGTTAAACCCACATTCTTTAAGATAAAGTTAGAAATAACTAATCAAATCTCCTTTCATTCTATTCCTTAACTAATCTGCCTTGCCAAAACCTACATTTAAATACCTGCAAATATTTTGATTTTATTTAACACCTAAGCCTGATGTTTTGCTGTTTCTGAAGTTGTCGTATTAATAATTAGCGCAGACACATGCTTATTGTTAAACTTTTATAGGAAAATTGATTGCCCACCATTAACTTGTTCACTCGTATTTTATTTATGTAAATAAATGCTCTTGTTTGTTGCTGGATCAATTCAAATTCACCGAGTATTTCACTTGTTGTGTTGTTGTTCATTTTTGCACGAAAGAGGTATTTCTTTAATAAGCCAAGAACGCTTGATAAATAATTTCCTTATAACTTTCATTATAAGTGGTGTAAGTACTCTTGCACTGTCCACCCAACATATTAGACATTCTGGGGGCCCCTCTTGGAGGTGCAAAAATGGTTTAGTCTGCCCGACAACAACCCACAAGTGTAACGTCAGTAAACCCAGGCTGAATGAACTTAGGGCAGGCCTGGAGAGACTATCGGGAGAACCGGTAGGTTTCCCCATGGTCTGCCTGCCTGTTGACTGGTCTGCTCACCTGGCTAAAAGCTCCGGTCACTCTACAACTTTTAAATAAAACAATTTGGTGCCATCAATGTGCCTCGTCTCAGTCCTGCTTCAGAGCTGCTGCGTGTCCCAGAGTCCGACACCCCCCGCCCCCGCCCATCCTTTAGGCTCCCTAACACACACACAGTGCAGAGACACACTCACACTGGAGCAGGTAACGTCAGTCTCATTAACAGAACATCCAACTTTTGGTCAAAACTTTTTCTTTACAAAGAGCCAGAAATAAGTCCAAATGTCCCCACTGTTGTTTTTCTTATAAAAAGTTAGCTTGCTGCTATTCACCTAGCTAGTGTTAGCAAGCACTTGCATTTTAGTGATAGCATTTAAACTATTATTGAGTTTTTTTAATCAGTTAAACTGTATTTTAATCCTAAGACTGAGTCCAGGTCCTCTCTAATATTTATTGATTAATCTTACATTCATAAGTCACCAAATATTTCTGGGATTCAGTCTACCTGCTTCAGTACCCTTGTTTAAAGTAAAACTGAAAAGTATTATAGTAGTACATGTGCAGTTTTTATTATCTTAGCAAGAATAAATTCTGTATTTTCTGCATAAAAACAGAGCTTCGTGGTCAGAAAACTTTTCCTTTTTAACAGTGAAATGATGAGAAGAAAAATAGTGATCTGGTATTTATCGATGTTATTTCACAATATTTTCTTTCCTTTTTAAAGCTGACTGACTTCAGGTGGCAGTAGAAAAAACCCTAATACTCAATCCATCTTCATGTCTGTTGATAGGAGCTCAGAGTCAGAGGCTGCAGGTAGGACAGAGTGTCTCAGGTAAGAGATGAAGGTTATGGGCAGGTACGAATAAAATCTAAAATGTTTTTTGAGTACATTCTAGTCTGTTGTGTGAACATGAAATAAATTACTGATCTAAAGACATAATCTACAGCATGATAAACAACTTTATTTTATTTTGACCAGTATAAAAGTGATAGGCTTATTACTTTCATTTCTAGAAAGTGGTAGAAACTAGTTTTCATAGTTCAGATTTTCCTGGTTAAATAAAGCTCAGTAAATAAATCTGTCAGTCTATTCATCATTAACTTTAAAACAGTTCTAAACATCCATGTATCTTGTTCCTAATTCCTAACATGCAGATTGATGAAACTGACAGAAGTTATTTTCTGTGTCATGTTTGGCACAGTGTTATTTTATGCTGTGAAGAAAGCTGCATGATGTCATGTCAGTTTACGAGTGGGCCTGTCATCAAATCAGAAAAAAGTCAAATGCCTGCCTTAATTCACTCTTGGTGGCTATCATAATTACAGCTGTTCACTGGGTAAAGTTATTAATGTTCTTAGTTTTAAACCTGTTGTGTGTCATCATTGTTTGGCACAATATGTTGTGTTTTCAATAAAATTAAATTAATAATGAACAAAATAAATGTAAAAACCTCCACTAAGCTTGTTTGGGATACATTGTCACATTAAATTAATTATCTGAGTCATCGCTGTGAGTTTAAAAACAGGACAATACAACTAGTTTACTGAAGATTTTGTCTCAAGTTGTCTCTAATTAAGTTGGTTTAATGTGTTATTAAATAGTTCCTCGAGGATATGAAAGTCAAACAGGAACAAGCGTGTAGTTTTTACACTAAACATTACCTTTTCCTTCTCCTCCAAAYTACCACGCAGTTGGACCATCTCTGCTTTTTGTTCCAACAGTTTTTTGTTCAGGTGCTCTGCCTCCTGCTGCTGCTGATTCACCTGATCACATGATCAAAAAGCACACGTCAGTTTTTGTCTCTAAATACAAAATGGTTTTAAAACATTCCCATCATGTATGGGATTCACATATGGAGTTCTCAGATACAGTGGTGATGGATTAGAAAACAAAGTGTTCTCACCATGTTTCTTTGCTCCTGTCGCAGACTTTCTATTTCACTTTCTAACTGTTCTTTGGCTCTCAGTAAGTGATCCTCAGCTTGTTTTGTACTTGACAGCATCTTCACCGTTTCTGCATTCTGCACCACAGCACAAATAAAAAAATCTGTTGTGGTAAATCGAAGAAATATTTAGGAGAAAAAGCAAAAGTTTTTATTTTACCTTCTTCATTAGATCAGCATGACTTGTGACTAGCTCCGCGTGTCTTTCTTTTAACTGAGTGAAACGGATCTCTGCAGCTTGAGCTCTACCTGCACAGAATGGACAAAGTGTGAGGCCTGTGTATTCTCTCCCATACAGATTTCTTCTGTTTCTGCTTTTTTTGGTCACGCTTAAATGTTTCAGATCAATGAACAAAAGTTATCAAAGATACCATGACTTAATACACAATGCACTTTTCATGTTTGACAAGATGATTTTTGGTAAATGTTTGACTAGCCTTTTTGATTTTTGCTCAAATGAACACGTATTTTTCTTACATGGTTATGGCCTTGGAACTCTCACAGATGGTCAAACCAAAAGGCTCAGGGGTCGGATTTATAAAACTGGCGTACGCACAATTTGAGCCCAG
>NW_013952776.1:58357-66176 GCF_001266775.1 Austrofundulus limnaeus
GCCTTTTGGCCGTACGTTCACTTTTAGTATGGTTTCCATGCAATCCTTTATAAATGAGACCCCAGGGCCTTTTTTCTCTTTTTTACTGATACATCATGAACTCTGACCTTAACTGAGGCAGGATGTTAGATGTTGTTCCAGCTTCTTTTGGGGCCTTCAAGATGAGGTCCAAATAGCATCTCAAGGTCTTTTTGGTTGGCTGGCCACTCCTTCCCAACTAAATTGACTCTAAACTGGATTTTGTACTCACTCAGATTATCTTCGTCTGATATTAACATTTGTTTCATGGCCCGAAACAATTAAGTGCGACAAAAAAAGGGGCAAAAACTAAAACAAATCTGTCAGGGAGCGAATATTCTTTCAAAGTCCAGTACTTGGCTCATTCACCTGAACAAAGAACTGTACACTCACTGTCTGCTTCCTTGTATCCAATTTGAGCTCCAACATTGGCAACATTGGCACTGCGTAAAGCCTCCACCTCCATTCGCAGATGTTCATTTTCAACCAGAGCTACCTGTTTGCTGGTGCGCTGCTCTTCCATTTCAGCTTCCAGGAGATTCACCTGAGCCCTTAACTCAGATACACACCTCTGAGCCTGAGAAAAATCAAATAAATATTTAATTTATACTGAAAAGTATTTGAATAAGCAACAATTTGAACTTCAAACAAGCCATCTTAATTTTTCTGAATAACAAACTGGAAAATGCAAGATCAGAAACCTTTTCTCTTTGTATTTGTGACTGGCCATGGGAAAACCAGCAACAAGTCTCCCTGGGGGTGTTTTGAGTTATTAACATAATCTGAAAGAGTAGGTTCTAAGCTATTCAATGATGTTAAACACATGGCAATCAGAAAAAAAAATGAAGAAGATATGGATATTTGAATGTTGTTAATCTGCAAACAAGATAAGGGAGAAAACAGGCCTCAAAGTTTCAGAGGAATTGTCCCCACCAGAGGGCGCTTCCTGGGGGAGTTAACAATGGCTTTTCATTTACATTAATTTGCATTAACACCACCCCTGAGCACTGATTGTCAACACAGGCAGGCTCTAAAAAAGTGTGCAGACAAAAGCTCAAAAGACAGAAGCTTGATTTTTGTAACACCATGAGCATTATTATTATTATTTAAAAGGTGCACACAATTTTAATTCAAGTCTATTTCACACCATCATTCATATATATGATTAAAATAACAAGTGTCACACCACCTGCTAAAATATAAATGGGTGGTGGGGGCACTGATTAGTGGGCCTGATGGATTGAGCTTCATCAGAGCTAAACAACAAAAGAAATCTGAAGCTCCTATGTTGAGCCGTTTCTGAGTTATAAGCATTTTTGCATGTCCAGACACCCCTTTTTCAGATAAATTGGGGGCCCGTGGGGTGGGGAGGGCATTGGTTAACCTGATGGCTAGAGCTTCGTCAGAGCTAAACAACCAAAAAATCTGTAGCTCCTATGTTTAATAGATTTAAGCAATAAACATTTTTGTGTAGGTGGAACACTACAATCTACAGTCCTGCCAAATTTCATGTTGATTGGTGGAGCCATTTTTGTGCTACGGTTGACCAAAAATCACTGAAGAAAAAAAAAAAAAAAACAATACGAAAACAATATGACTCCCACTTACACTTTGCGTGCGGGGGTCATAATAAGAGCAACATCAGTCTGTAGTGTGTTTTATTTTCTTTTATTTTTTGAGACATTTAGAAATAGGGAGAACTAAATGTTTGGTTTTAATGATACATTGTGGTTTCAATATAAAACCTAAAGCAATTTTGATTGCTGAAATTAATGTGAACCAAATAGTGCTGCAGTGACTTCAATTAAATTAAAAAGTGAAAGAAAAACATAATAGAAGAACCAACATTTTTTAATAACAGAGCAAATACAACTAACCAATCAGTGTTTATGCTTCAGACACGTCTGCTCTTGTGACATGCCTACTTTGAGTCTGCAGAGAACTCCTTCTCAACAGAGCCAGTTTTGTTCATCAGCTGTGTGGCTGTCCTGCCCAAAACGCAAATTACCTGTCAGCTCATTTTTTTTGTCAGTTCTTTCTCTGAAAACAGCCTGAATTCACACACAAAGTTTACTATTTTAAAACCTTTGAAACTGCTGTTTAAAACATGGGGTGAATTCTTCATAACTTCATCAATTCAAAAAACTTTATGGGGCAATTCTCGTCAAAATTAATTTGACAAGTGCCCCGCCCCTTTTTGACAGCTATGGTCGGGACTTCCGATCCTTTTTGACAGATGTGGGCAGAGTTACCACCCGCTAGGGTGGGGATGCCAGCCCCCTTTTCCATATATGGGTATGGTCACCGCCCTCTGAGGGCGGGGTTACTGCCCTCCAAGGGTAGGGTTACTCACCCCTAAGGAAATGACGTGATAGGATGTCTGGACAGGAAATTGCATTAGGATGTTGCAACCGGAAACACATGAATAGATATCAGGAAATAGAAGGGGGAAGGAATGTGTTTAGGGGTATTTCTCCTTATATGGTAAGCAGGGTTTCTCTTTTTTATAAAATAATTTTAAAAATAGTGTTTCTACTACTTTTATAAGCTGCCATTTTGTTGTGTTTGAACGAAAAAAGAGAGCACTTTTTTAAATAAATAAAATTTGTTTAGTTGGAAAGCATTCATAAAATAGTAGTATAGTATTTTAGTGTTTTTACTGATTAAGTTACTTGTAAATTAACAAGTTTTGTTGTGTTTAAACAAAAACAGAGCACTCTTTAAATGAATGAAATGAGTTTTAGAGAACATTMCAGAGAGGATAAGGAAATTTTGGTTCTGACCTTCCTTGAGATGTCTCTCCGAAAAGTTTTAGCTATAGTGAAGAGACTAGTCATGGAAAGTACAGCCCCCTAACAGTCSCCTCCTGCTGTGACGTCACTCGGAGACCACCCCTTCTGAGATGTTTTAACTCTAACTCAATTCAATGCATTTTTATTTTATAAATGCTGTTTTCAAATGGCTTCAAATAKGTTTTGTTGTATTTAAAGTTTATTCAACAAGACCTGTCCTTTTTAAATGACTGAAATAAGTTTTGTTGGAAAGCATTCATAAAATAGTGATTCTAGTTTTTCTGCTGATTAAACTCAGTGTGGCTGAGCAACATAACTAAACCTTTCCTCTTACCTCACTCTTGATGAGCTCTATCTCTGGTTTCAGAACTTCAGGTTCCTTCTTCCAACCATTGCTCCCAGTTTCTCTCTGCTCCGGGGAAGATTCAGGTGCTCCCATTTGGCTCAGAAAATAGTGCTGCAGTGATTTAACAAAGTAAAACGTCAGCACAGATGAAAAATCAACATAATCTTTACACTCTGATGTACTAATACCTGTGGCACCGGAGGCACTACTCTAAATTCAGGCTGCTGATCCACCTCCTCTTCCTCTGGATGATCTTCATTGGGAATCACCACCACCGGCCTTTTATACTCGGCTAAGGCAGCTGCTCGGAGGAAGTTTGGAGGACCCTTTACAGGGATAATGAACAAAAGAACATACTGTTCCAATGAAAGGCTTAGCACAATGCATATCTCCTGCTGCCTTTATTGCAAGAGCTGAACTTTAAATAGAATGGCTTAAGGGCTCGACACACGGGAGGCGACGTCGCTCGCTCTCCATTCATTTCCTATGGAGCCTGTGCGGTGAGGCGACGATCTCTTGCCCTCCTCCAGCTAAGCGACCGGCGAAAATAGTGCATGTGAAATTTTGCACTCGTACACGTAGACGTGCACACGCGAGCTTGCGACGCGACATATGAAAGTTGAAAAATGTTCAACTTTTGTCGCTGTCGCTTAGCGTACAACCAATCAGCGAGGGTTTCATTGACTGACCAATGAGAGGAGAGTATGCTACACACTGCAGTTAGCTAACACTTTCACCAAGTGATTACTAAAAAGCTTAGTGGGAATTTATTGGCACCAGGGTGAAGTTTATGGTAAGTTTTTCCTCATAAAACTGTATCTTCATGTGTGTTTGTTTTTCAATATCATTAGCATCGCAAGATTTGTTTAGTTTACACGTCCGTAATGCACACCCGCCTTCAGAGTCAAGAACCAATCAAATTTCGTGAAGACAAGCGACATGAGAGCGCGATTCGCAACGCTGCGATCGCTATCGTGTCCCGTGTGTCGGGTTTCACCCTGGCTGCGATGACAGCCGCTAATCYCTGTAGTTTGTCGCTGCTCGTGTGTCGAGCCCTTTATACTGTAGCCATTTTGTGATTAACTGCCATAAATGGTTTGAACTTATATGGTGCTTTATCAAGTCCCTACGGACTCCAAAGTGCTTTACACTTCATTCATGCACACACCGACGGTAAGCTACATTGTAGCCACAACTGCCCTGGGGTGATTTACAGAGGCGGGCAATATACTGTATTTAGTTATTAATGGGGGGAGCTACTGAAACTGCCACTTACATCTGGGAGATCTGGGATCTGGATCATTGTTTTAAAGAATTCAATTTCCCTGGCTCGGTTGAAAAACTGTGAGAGGCTGCAAAAGGAGAGAAAAAAGACATCTGAAAACAAAACCTCTTTGCTCAAATGTATTATGCATTGCTCTGTTAAATACGATGAATACATTTTAACAGCATTGTTCCTACCTTGTGAAAAGTTCACGAAATCGCTCTCGATGTCCAAGAAGAACATCAGGAGCGATACCTGAGGAGAAGGGAGGTGAATGTGTTTGAAAGCTGGATATGACACAGGTATGTTCTGTGTTTATTTATTTATTTTTGTATGAAGCACGTTTGTTATTTACGGCTATGAAGTTTGAACATAAGTCGGACAGAGAAGTGGTAGAGGAAGCTGCAGTCCTGTATGAGGGGGATGAGAGGAGTCAGTCTGCACTGTCCAGCAGGAGTTGTAGATTTGGCTCCATTGGCATCCATCTGACGGAGAGCTTTAAACAAGCAACACATAAAATTCAGTTCTTTTAGTTAAACATAGACATGTTTGATATCTACAGAAACATTAGAATCTTGGCTACAAGCTGGTGAAAACCATTTCTATGCACACTCAGGACAGTTAAAACTACAAGCAGTTGAAAATAAAACTCTGAAAGTGAAAATAAAATAGCTTTAAAAATTTGGCGAGTTAGAAATACCAAAATATTTGTGTCAAATCGGAGGCATAATGTGTTCTTTTTGTTTTGATATTGTTTAATTATCACTACTTTTATAGGGTTCTGTATGTTGTATTTATAATTAAATGCAGCAAAATAAACCAACTCCAACTGGCAAAGACTTGACCATAAATCCTGCTTATTTTATGTGACTATGCTGTGCCCGAGCTTGTTAAATGGGCACAGTGATTTCTTTTTATTCCAGGAAGAAATAGAAGCCACAGATTTTGTTTTCAGTCTGCGCTTTAATAAAATATCCACCTTATTCTTGTGATAACTTACATTTCTGTTTACTAAAAGGCAATATTAGTTATTAAATGCAATTTTATTTGTATGAGGGATTATTTTTCATTAACCTTCAGCACACTAATAGCACACATAATTTTTCTGGCAAAATTAAATATTTCACTGACCTTGTGGACCTGAAAACCTGTCCTAATTTTAGTTTAATATAGCAGAAGACATGATTTTACCTGTCTCGGCCATCTTCAGTCCAGCATCCAAGTAATCCAGCAGCTCCTGAGTCATATCTAACCTACAATCCATGGAACAAAGTCATTAGGTTTCCTCCCACATTTAAAGGAAAAGGTCTTTTCTAACACAAGTTAACTGATTTTAAGTTACTGTCCTAATACTTAATGGCTAGACCATATTTGTAATCTAAAATCCAAGTACTAAATCTTTCAAAAAATTATTTAACATTTGTTCTGGGTTATTAACAGATAAACCTGGTATTCAACAGTACATTTATTTTGTCCTATCATTTTAGTAAAGCTTTAATCCTGATTTACTTTAAGTTAGCCATCTTAAYGTTTTCACTCCACTTCATCTACAGTAATCTAAAATATAAAACTATATTTAGATCTTACAATATTTGATTATACTCTTATTAGCATAAATTACTGAAACTATCATGTTCATAATTCATCCCTCGCTTTGTAAATAGTTTATATATATATTCCCTTTTGTAATAAAACCACATGAACTATAAGTACTGTATCTTAATTCTTGTGTGTGTGTTTCAGAAAGTCAAACTGTGTTGTGAACCTAAATTCCAATCTATAAATCTGAGCTAAGGCTAAATAAGCTAGAGCCATCAGTAAACGAAACACAACGCAGAGTACAACATATTATTGCTCTTATTAATGCATTGAAGGTGTATCCCCTACAATTATTTTGTCATTGTACAAAGGAACATGAACAGTGGTCCTTAACACTTCTGAATACCYGGGGGACAAAACACATTGTTGAGCAACAGAACCACATGAGACCTGGAAGTGGGACTGAGCAGCACCAACAAAAGGCCACAAACTACCCACAAAACTAAAGCAGTTAATCCTTTTACAACAGATTACATCTCAGGAAAGTCACTCCGTGTTTTAATGTAGCACCTCTTGTTAGAAACACCACATCGTATAGAGAACTCCATGGGATTTGCTAACAAGGTTCTACATTCAAAGCTGGCTCCAGAAAGAAACTCGTTTCATTTGATGTCACTTCACTTTTCACTTGCATGCTAAACTTCACATCCTGGTGCATTTCAAACCTAACAGGACTCATAGACAAAAGCAGATCCATCCTAAAGAAACAACCCAAACAGAAGCTGAGCAGTGTGGTGTCTGCAGTTTGGTGCGGTGAGGAACGTTTTGACCTCTGTATTGGAGAAACTAAACCGACTCTCTACAAAAACATGGTTAAACACAGGAGAGTAGCTCTTTAGGACTAGGCTCAGCTGTCCACCATAAAGGACACTGTTGAGGACCAAAGGTTCAAATTTTGGACAGAGATTTGAGAAGGGAGTGAATGAATCCATCAAACAAGAAAAAACTAATTTAAAAAAGAGGTGGAGGTCTCATTTTCAACTTTTTAAAATGTACAACAGAGCATTCAGCCTGACACCCAGCCACTTTCATTCTAATTAACACCTTCATGCATGTGACCAAGCATCTCTCTGTGAACCAGGCTAACAAAGACCCTAATGACTCTCAGGAGAGAGAGGAGAGAGATTAATCTGCATGTTGTCATAGTTTGGTTTTTGGTTTCTGTTTTGGTTTTGTTCATGTGGGGTTTCTGTTTGAGTTTCCTTCTGTCTCAGGTGTGTTCAGTGTTGCCTTCGTCTCCCCAGGTGTTTCCTGTTCCCTCGTCAATTGTCTGTGTATTTAAGCTCTGTCCCGTCTCTGTGTTATTGTCAGACCATTGTGCTGCAAAGCTTGTCTCATTTTTCATGTTCCTTGTCCTTGTAGTTTTTGCCACATGGCTCAGTGAGTTTTTCAGCTGCCTTGTCAGCATTTTGATTTAATAAATACTTTGTTTTTTGCTCACCTGAACTCTGCCTGTACCCTGGGTCATTTCCATGTCAAAACATGACGCATGTGAATCTATCTTACATACAATAACAGGGTATCTCACACAGTTTAAAGCTTGGAACTCCACACTCTCCAGTTTTGAACTGAGGAAGCAAAACATTTTCAACAACAGAACAGAAGTCCTGCTGTTTTGTTTTTTCAAATCTCTGATTTTTCCATGTCCTGGATAACTGAGAATATACACCAGCATACTCTTTGAGAAATTAATAAATCTGATAATGCTTTGTGAGACATATTTTTCCACATGGACACTCATTGGGCCTCATGCAAGAACATGTTCATATTCTTATCCTAAATTTCTCTTACTTTTGTTCG
>NW_013952776.1:67171-68279 GCF_001266775.1 Austrofundulus limnaeus
CCTAAATCACTCGTACGCACAATTCAAGAACAAATCTGTGCGTACGAACGGTTCTTGCATGAGGCCCAATGAGAGTGCAGCACGGAACTTCTAGGAAGCTCCTCCCTCGTTTACTCACACAAACAGATTTTCTGGTGTGAAACTTGTTGATGGTCGTCTCACTGTGTTTTACATGAACYTCCTGGTACATCAGGGCAGCTACAGGGATGAAAGAATGGGGACCCCAGCAGGATAAATCCATTCRTGTAATGCACATTACTTTAGTACCAAAACAGATTTTTTTCCAACTGGGGTCTCCACTCTTTCCTCTCTGTAAGCTTGACTTGAAAGGCTTCTGTCAGACACTTATCGTGCTGTCTGTAGCTCACCTGCTTTTCTGCCTAAACATGCTCAGTTCTGACAAATCACACAATAGTTGACACATACCCCTGGAAGAAAAAAGTTCTGCCCAGCCCTTGTGCTGAGAAGAAATTGTTGAAGCTCATGAGAGAACAAAAAAATGTGATTTTTGTCTCACAATTACTTCAGCAAGAGCAGATTTCTTCACATATCTGTCCTCACAGAGACACCTTCCTGTCCTTTAGAAAAACATCTGCCTGTCCTCCAGAAGAAAAATCACAACTTTTTTATGTGTGAAATAAATCAGGATTTTCCTTGAAAATGTAGAAGTTACAGCAGCTATTTATAACAGAATGATGATAAATGTTCCTATTGTAAAAAAAAACTGCTCCTTTTCAAAGTTAGCTAAAATATGAATATTACCAAATGTCTTCTTTTGAATGTGTCAATGAACAACACTGGCAGCTAAGATATAGTGAAGAAATGCACTCATCAAGCAGCTGCAAACACCTGGATCACATAACTGTAGAAGAAACTTACAGTTGGGTCACTTCAGTTCCTGCTTCCCTCTCCAGTGTCTCATCACTGGCCTCCAGGTTAGCAGGGATTACCCTGTGCTGTAAAAGAGGGTTCACTCAACACACAACATACTTACTGTAGCATAATAATAAGATTACTGAGCATGCTGAACCTGTTGTTTCTGTTGTGTTCTTGTTAACTGTGTTGTATTTTTGTAAGAAATAACAAAGAACAAAAATAAGAATAAAGA
>NW_013952776.1:69914-71566 GCF_001266775.1 Austrofundulus limnaeus
TATATATATAGTTTTAAAGATGTTTTAGTATTTAATGTTAGAACACTTCATACATTATTACATGTTTTCAAAGCATAGCATTCTGTATGAAGGGAACAAAATCTTACTGTGAGTTTGCATATACTGTATATGAGTGACAATAAATTAAGATTTAAAATGTTTGATTAGGAAAAACTCTACTATCCACAAATACACAGAACATACATAAAATGTATTACCTTTGCATGAAATTCTATTTTGAGATGTAAGTATTTAGCAGATAAGGCAACAATGTGGCCGTATCGATCATGCAGGTTTCCCTATAAAAACAGAAAATGGGTTGAAGATAATGCAACTTTATGTACACCAACCAACAAGTGACAAACAAGTGACAAACAAGTGACAAAATTGTATCCAAAGGATAAAAAATAAATAAAAATGCACATATTTGAGAAAATAAATGACTGACATAAACAAAATCTCACACAAATCACTTTGCATTTTTCAAATTCTAGAAAATGATGCTATTGTATGATCTCTTGGATTTTGACCAAAGTATGACATAAATATTTAAGATTTCAGAGAATTTAACCAACAGACAAAATGTGTCATAAGAGGCTCATGTGCGACTTACGGTAAATAAACACAGCGACAGTCTGAAGTTTGTTCTGATTTGATTCTAAGTGTTAAGTTTTCAGTAAGACGTACTCACCCACAGAACCCCCATGTCTTTCATGTTGCGGCTGTATCTGTGAGAATCTGCAACAGCCTTTAGATCAGACAAAGGTGAGAAAATTACACCATGAAAATGAACTGAGAACAAAATACAGGGAATAAACAAAGCAAATGAATCAGCGTATTTACATTTCGGTGCCCGTCCCTCAGCACTTTGTGCAGCAGGTAGCAAAACTTCCAGCTGACTATGGAGTTGCTGGACAGAGGCAAATTCAGGATGTAGGACCAGAAGGTGGTGGCTCCCCCCTCCTTGTGAGTTCCCAAGATGATATCTTTACAGCTGTTAAGAAACCTCTCAAACACTAATGAACAAGATAAACTAAAGCAGTAACAGCAAACACTGCTTTCTTTGGCATAGTGACATGTTTAGACTACAGAACCCAGTTCAGAAAGAAATACTTCAATTTATTTTGTACTGAATCCATGTCATTCAGACGCAACCAAGTAAAGACCTTTTTCTTAATTTCCATCGGCTGTATTAGTTTACCAGCAGCTTTACCAAGAAAACCTTCATTTCAGCAGTTTTATGTTCAAATGTGTCTGCTTTGAGATCCCAGGAAACTGTTGAGGCTGTAAGACAGTGAAGGTGGTCATTTTTGCCAATCTTCAACAAAAAAGGATCTCTTAATGCTACGRTTTGTGTTGATATTCACTGGAGTTAGTTTCATGAAAGTAACAGATGGCTTTTGCTTCTAAAATAACAAGAATAATAGTTTTTTCAATGAAAATGTAGTGTGAATGATGAGAGCTGAACAACAAAGTTAAAACAAACAGAACAGAGGCTAACAGGAGCAGAACACAGTATTAAATGTATCAGAACAACGACTAAGCAGCAGAGCTATGGGGTGCTGTTTGTAAAGTTACACAGTCAAAAATTACCACCAATATTTTAGCTTTATTTAGACTTTTATAAGAAAAAAAGAACAGATTTATTTTTC
>NW_013952776.1:72012-75564 GCF_001266775.1 Austrofundulus limnaeus
GAAAAATAAATCTGTTCTTTTTTTCTTATAAAAGTCTAAATAAAGCTAAAATATTGGTGGTAATTTTTGATTGTGTAACTTTACGAACGGCACCCCATACAGAGCAGTAGCTATAATTAGCAAAAATAAAAAACAAATTTTAAATGAGCAAAACAGTAAAATGAAATACTCAAGATAAAATAAGGAAACAAAGATTAAAATTAGAAAACCAGACTAAAAGATGCAAAAACTAAAATCAGCTAATTTTAGCCAAAAAGTAAGATGATAGTTAAATGCTTGAAAGTGCCTAACAGTGACTAAAAGCATAAAAACTGTAGCTAAAAATGGCAAAAGAGGACAAAACAGCAAGTAGCTAAAGCAGATTTTAAAGGGAATAAAGTTTTGATGGAATTGAAATATCTTAGTGAATTTAGGGCAAATATTATTTTAAATTGTTAAATGTTTTTAAAAGTACACACTACAAACAACAAAAGTCAAAGCACGCTATTCTTAATTGAGCCACAGGTATATTAAACTATTATGATAAAAAATGTACAGAATAAATTATAAATAGAAAAACAAAAGTGTGGAAGCTGACTCAGTAATAACCGTCAATAACCATAACCCATAAATGTTTGTAGACTAATCCTACTGTACCTCCACTGAATAAATGTGAGTTAAAATGTTAAACCCATTACATAAAGCTCTTTGATCTTTTGTGTCTGAAGTGACATGATATTCTCACCAATTTTAAAACCCACTTTTTTAAAACAACACAGAGCAGTGAAGCATAAGCCAACAGCTTATTGTTATGCTTTTAGTTTTCATAACCATTAACATCTTGTAAAATAAATATTTTAGTAAAAAGTCAGCCTTTAACTGAAAAAACATGAGCAGTTTATTGTTTGCTAAAAAGATACTGCGCACATATTTCTCTTTGGGCGGTACTTCAGCCGAGGCGACGGTTTTACTGATGCTCTGGAGCTGAAAGAAGTGAGAGAAAACTTGTTCAATTTGCTCAATTGTTTTGTTGTACAACTTCAAAATAAACTGAAACAAAATAATTAAAAAAGAAACACATACATTTGTAGAATTTTTAAATTTGAGTTGAAAATTATCCTTAAAACCAGTGGTTCCCAACCTTTTTAGACCTGTGTACTCCCAGAGCCATTTTGTCATACCCCTAGTACCCCCTCAGTCAAACGTAATGATTCTTCAAAACTATAATGTACAACTGGTTATTAAATGAAAATGATTTATTTAACCCCTAGAATGTTTAGTTCACACACACATTTTATTTTTTCAAAGGTAAAAGATAATGATAAAAACATTACATTGAAAGTGAATAAGTAATTAAATAAATAAACCAGGTAACTGCAGATGCAGGAAGCAGCAGCATCCAAAACACATCAGAAACTCAATCAAATGAGTAAATTCTTTGTGTCAAATCTGTGATTTCTGCATTTCACTTTTCTGATGTACAGCTTAAATGTTTCAAAAGCCTTGTTTAATCTAAATAAACGTAAGTAAAATTTAACCATCGACTTACCTGTTGCTTACTGAACTGTTCTTTCTCCGCAGCCAAAGCCTTTTCAGTCTTATTTTCATTTTTAGTCTTTGATTTGCTCATGGTTTCCTTAAAACTCAAAACGATTTTACCCCAGGATCCAGCTTTAAAAAAAAAAAAAAGATCCTCAAGGTGCAGCTCTCCTTGTTCAACTTGGTTTTCACTTGTCACAGCAGCCGTCAACAAAACAAACAAAAGTCTTCTCCTGGGTGTAAAAAGTCACCACAAAAGTAGATAAATGTATGGCAGGAAGTAAAACGCCACTTGTATTACAGATAAATACTTTATCAAAAAGTGGCAAGATCTGTAGAGACCGGAGAAGMTTGTGTGAGTCAGGAGGTGAATGTGAGGCAGTGAAACAGGAAAAACTATGAAAAGCCACGCCACCCGTCAACCCTGTACAACTAGTTTCACCCACCCAACACAATACTCTCATTAAAACAGCTTTGAATGCAAAATATGTTTACGTAGATGAAACTGAAACATTTCAATTATGAAACTGGAGACATTTTTCGCAAACAAGATTTGAAAACATCAGACAGTTTGTGTTTTCATCAATTCATCCACTTTACTGCGAGCTTATACCCGTCCTTTTTTAAGTAATACTAACTGATTCATGTGCATCATAATTCAGGATTCTGGTTCACTTTGTTATGCACTCTAAAAATGAAATGTTGGATTTACTTAACCATGTTATGTGACCTGGTTCCACTTAACTGGGTTGAGTAAATTCAAAGCAACATGCTCATGTTCTTTGGCTAAAAAACTGGTATATTGCTTTGAATTTACTCAACTTAGTTAAGTGGAACCAGGTCACATAACATGGTTAAGTAAATCCAACATTTCATTTTTTACAGTGTGGTCATCGAAGCTGAAGGTGATTCATGTTTTTGTCTACACGTTTGCTTGTCTGTCTGTCTGTTAGCAAAAGCTCATGAGCCACTGGATGGATTTTAACAAAACTCTAAGAAAATGTTCGTTGCATGTAAATCTGGGTGAACAGATCAACTTTTGCACACAACCATCAAGACGACCACCGCAAAAATAAAACTTAGCAAATACAAAAAGTCATTCCTAACACATACTCTGAGTTTTTACAAACCATGCATCATGTCATTTACAGMGTTTGAATAAAAACTAACTCCACACAAGATGATCTTTGTCTAAAGCTCTGACATGACTAGACATTTAATTATATACAGACACCTTCAGTGAGGAAATTCTGTCAAATCTTTGTATCTCTGGGAGGCTGGGGTATCTGCGTGGCAGGTGCACAGGGGGGACAAAACCCATGGTCGTAACACACCCAAACTTAAAGCAGGAACACTTCACACATTTCATGCCCAACCCCAGTGATTACAATGAAGAGACAACAGACCCAAATTCATGAAGCTCGTACCTTCAATGTGGAAGTATTCAAGTTGGGTGCTGATGGGTTTTCTGGCACTCGTGCTCATGGGTTCAGCACTGGTAGAACAGGACCAGGATGCAGTAAAGATCTGAAGTTCTCAGAGGGTGCCATGAGCAGCTTGGATTCATCTAACAGCAGCTGCAGAGAGAGAACATCTGGAAACATGATCACTACCCTGATATTAAATAGGAATGCGCGATATAAACGATATACGGTAGAAACTATATAAATTTGTCCTATGATAGAGATRTGTGGTCCACTGGCCAACAGCGCAATTCTTTTTGATGATGCAACCAGCTYGAGTCAAAACAGAGGAAGCGGGAAGCAGCGTGGCTGAGAGTGCAAATGAAGAGGGAAAAAAAATTATTCGGACCTCGGGTGTGCGAAAATGAACGCCCAACTATTTACATCAGGGGTGCCCAAACATTTTCCCTGAGAGGGCCAAAACTGAAAAACATTTTTCCTGACAGGGCCAAAATTAAAATCAATCTGAGGGCCGCGGGCCAAATGCAATAAATAATACAAGAAATGCTTAATACTTAAGTAAAGTTGTTTTATTTTTTATGATTAAGCTAGCAGCCAGTGTGGTTGGGCA
>NW_013952776.1:81586-82986 GCF_001266775.1 Austrofundulus limnaeus
GAGTATATGGGATCTTATAAGGTGTGCAAATCTAGATATGGGCTTAAATCTAATCTAAATGTCTCTTGTAGTTACTTGTATTTTATATTTAATCTTAACATAATTACAATCTAATAACAAGGACAACTGCTGGTGGGCCAAATCAAATGGCTCAGCAGGCCAATTTTGGCCCGCGGGCCCCACTTTGGGCACCTCTGGTTTACATGTTTACGTGACGGCACATCCACCGGTCGGATGCCGAACGACCACACTGCCTGCTGCGGGAGGAGCGCGCGCCGCGGCACATGACGCAGCGAGGCGACTGTCAGTGCAGGTGAAGTAGTGCTCCAGGACGCACAAAAGCTCGCTGAGTCTGGACCTCGTTTCTCCCGCGGTCATAACGCGACGCCGCACTATGAAGTGCCAAAGTGGACAAAAGCTGGCACTTCATACCGCACGGCCGAATGCGCGTGCACTCCACGCCCACTTCGCGCGCGTTCCAAAGCGTGACTGCAACTCAGCTTTTACGTTCACATCGAATGCGTTTTGAGCAGCCAAAAAGCGCAAAACGTCTCTCGTTGGACGCACTATTTTCACACCGAGAACGCACTAGTGTTCAGAGCAGAACAAGCAGCGGCAGCAGCGAGGTGTGGGAGGAGCGTGTCCTCGGCGGGTGAATAAAGATAAAATAAAAGAAAATGGCTTTGATTTATTTACTAAAAAGCAAGCGAACGTTGCACACAGCAGATAATTAACTCACCAGATGATTTAGAGGCGATTTGTTCGGTTAGTTTCGTCACTCCAGAAGCTGCCAGCTGACAGACTTTTTTCTTCTTTTTTTTTTGTCCCGAGCAGCTGATCCACATCGGTGCGGATATATCCTGCCAGAATATACAACTGCACACGGTCGATTTCAGGTAAAGATCTCCAGTCTGTCTGTTTCGGTTTTCAGTGGGAGACGCTTAGAGGGGCGAAAAGTTCAGGGATCAGATTTATAAAACTGGCGTACGCACAATTTGAGCCCAGAAACTTGCGTACGCCACTTTTTACGCCAAGGTTGTGATTTATAAAATTCAACCTTGACGTAAAAACGTGCAGTCCCTCACGCCAGCTCTGACCCATGCGTACGCTCGTTTTGGAGACGGGAAACTGTGACACAGATGGTGAAGTGAGGAATTAGAGCCACACTGTGTAATGATCACTGTAAGATATTTAATTTACCTTCAGAATCAGACTTAGATTTTTATTCAACTTTATCATCAGCTTTCTTAACAGTAATATTTATGCTTCTGCTGCTGAGCCATGAGGACCTTTGAAATAAAAAAAATTAAATCTTAAATAAAAGTTCCCGTGCGCAACTCCATTCATCTGCTTCATCCTCAGACGACCCTGACCCACAGACCCCTCCCTGACACACAGAC
>NW_013952776.1:83183-85165 GCF_001266775.1 Austrofundulus limnaeus
TGTGTGTGTGTGTGTGTGTGTGTGTGTGTGTGTGCGTGCGTGCGTGCGTGCGTGCAGGTTCCTGTTCTGCAGCACATAAAACACTAAGAATTACAGCATCACAATCACATCATTATACACCATAGACACAAAGACAAACAAGCATACCAAATTTCAGGAAGGCAGCATTTGCAAAATAAGACGTCTAAATATGAGCACAACAGAAAATGTCCAGCAGATTGCAGACAAGATTCTTCTTAAAGGGCTGTAGTTTTGAAATGGACTTTATGTTTTGAGGAATGTCATTCCATGCTTTAGTATAAACATAGAAGAAAATAGAGAAAATTTTACTTGCTGACTACTTGAAATACTTGATTTGACTCAATTTTTTTCTTATTTCAAGAATCTTACCAAGTAAAAGTTTCTTATTCCACTGGCAGAAATTTTGACTTAATTTGAGTCAAATTTTCAGGCAAACAAGAAAAATAATCTTACACATTCTGAAAACAAGATTATTATTCTTACACAATCAGTTCTTGTTTAGTAAATCAGTTTCAAAACAAGATAAGAAAGACTTTTTGGCCGGATATAAGATTTTAAAATTTGGTAAGATGGACAGTTTTTGCATAATAGTTTTGGAGAATCATCATTATGTTTGACAGAGGGGGTACTAGTGTAATGACAAAATGGCTCAGTGGGTACACAAGTCTAAAAAGTTTGGGAACCACTGCACTAAAGTCATCTCTTATTGAGAACTTAGAAAGCTGTAGTTGCTTTGATGAAACTTTAAAACCAAAGCTTCTGTGAGACTGTAATACTGTGAAAAACTGAGGCCAGGCTCAGCCTCAGAGACAGGGGAGGAGCTCGGAGAGCTGCTGTTCTTTAGCACTGAAAAAAGTCAGATGAGGTGGTTTGGGCAGCTACACTTCCTGGACACCTAACATTTTTTTTTTTTTTTTTGGCCATGTGCCCCTGATACTGATACTATATGAAGTCATGTTAGAAAAAAGTCACAATTGTTTGTGTTTTGTGTCACTATGACTGCTTCATGTGTGTAAGAGTAACTTAAAAAGCCAATTTTAGTTAATAAACATTTTTAAAAAAAATGTCAAATTGGAGTTTTGGCAAATCTTTTGGTTTCTCTGTTGCAGTTTTGAGAATCCGAAAAGTGAACCACAAAGTCACGGTGAGAAAAAGGTAGGATTATGTAGTATGCTGACAAACCAGAAAATCATCTCAACAGTCGACAACAGAGAGATCTAGAGGAATGAAGAAAGACAAGTTTRCAGTAACATTAGTCATTCGTCAACTATCAGTTTTTCTTTAGTTTTCATTAGTGCAGTATTTCTTATTAGATACTCTACAGGCAGTGGGGCTCAGACACAATTTCTTTCTGTTCAGATCAAGACAGTTCTAGCTGCTCATATTTCCAGATGCCTCCCTCTGCTGGGGACAGAAAAGATCAAAGCTCAGCAACACAGCTGTTTACACTTAAATTAAAAATATTTGACCAAAGAAAAACCGGAGCAGAGACCTATTGCACAAAACTATGATAAGGGATTAACCCAGGATTTTGGTGTGAACCTGAATTAATTAAGCTTTGAATCGGTTGCATGAACTATGAAGCACTTATGTTTCGGTGGTAACAAGTGCTCTGAAACTAACCTGGACCTGATCAGGTTTAAAGTGAAGCTTATTTAATCTGTTAGTGTTTTTGAGCAGTAGACAGTATTTCACTGCAGAAAAAAGTTCCTCTAACAAAGTTTTACAGTCTTATATCGGCTAATAATTATTTTTGATCTTGTTTTTAGACCCATATACTAAACAATATGGAAGCCCATTTCCGCCACCCTGATAAAAAATAAATAAAATTTGTATCTCATAATTATGAGATAGTATCTCATGACTTAGCTTAGCATGACTCATCTTATGACTTAGCTATCTCATAATTATGACTTAGCTATCTCATAATTATGACTTAGCTATCTCATAATTATGACTTA
>NW_013952776.1:86646-87746 GCF_001266775.1 Austrofundulus limnaeus
GAAGATAGAAGAGTTTGTTGAATCTGACGTGACATGTTCGTACGAACCCTTCGTACGAACAAAAGTAAGAGAAATTTAGGATAAAAATATGAACATGTTCTTGCATGAGGCCCAATGTTCCTACATATTCAGTCAAAATAGCAAACTGCAACTCTAGAAACAACATAATGTACTGTATATAATCAAAAAATAATAAAATGTTACTAGACTAGATCATGAAATTTATCATGCAAATTATTATATACACCGTTTTTTTTTTAAAGATGAAAATTTCCCTGGAATAACAACAAAATTAAAAATGCCTCCATATGTCCTTCATATGTTCCTGTTTTATGTACTGTATAATTTAAAAGAGATACAATGAAAACGAAATGATCTGATCAGGAAATGTACAAGTTTCAAACAAAAACATTAAACCATGCTTTTCAAACACCAGCATGTCAGCTAACCCTAGTTTTACAAAAGTTGAGACTTTTTAAATACATATAAAACAGATTGTAGCTTGTAAATAAACCCATTTTTATTCCCAATGGAACATAGTAGCTAAACATATCAAAACAATGAAGGTGAATATAAAAAAAATTCATTTGAGGGCAGCAATGCATCTTTAACTCTGTTCCAGGTCCATGTTTTCCACTGTGAAGCATCTTTTATCAACACTATTAATGTTTGGTAACTGAGGAGATCTAAAGGGGAATATTGTCACATCTCAAAAAGGTTGGAACAGAAGCAAAAGACTGTGGAAGTATGGGATACAAATAAAAAAAACAGTGGAGGAACATTTTAGCTCGCCCTCCTCCGCTATTACACTGTATCTGCTCCTGTTACATGAGCGAAAAGGATGTCTAAACAAGCAAAGTTCTCTGGTGCTCAGGGAAGGAGGTAAAGGCGAGCAGAGGTGAAAAAACATGAAAAAGACAGAGGTACAGTAAATAAACTCTGTTGTATCATACTTGCTGGTGTGTGTGTTAACCCAAATGTAAAGACCAGACTCAGTGCTAAAATTAAACAAATTAGTCTATTACAAAACATATAGTGTTGATGTGGCAGCAAAAACTCTTAACAGAAAACTAAAATAATAATAATAATAATAATAATAA
>NW_013952776.1:90831-92659 GCF_001266775.1 Austrofundulus limnaeus
TGTTTTTGTAATAGTTATAGGGAAAATATTACATCAGCAATTATTTTATTACCCTTTAAATTGGTTTCTGGAGATTATCCAAGGTGCTTCATGACTCATTGGGCCCCAAGCTCAACTTTGGGAACCAAAGTCCTGTTTTTCCGCCTGAACACTAGATGGCGCTATAGCGCTTCAACCGCTTGAATTATTCGACCAGAAACACACACCAGGCGTGCATTGCTACTACCAGGCGTGCTCAGATAGTATGCCAGCTGAGTATGCAGCAAGGATAATGTTCTAAGAGTCAAATTTATTCTAATAATGCGACCGTGTTTCTTCTTGAACCTACAACAGTTTTAGAGTTTACTGTGTGAGGTAGGTATTCTTGTGTCTGCATTTAGTTTTAAGCCTCGCCGCCTGACGGTGGTTTACGAACTCTGCTATCAGGCTAAACTGAATTGCTAACGGTGACAGCTGGTGAGCTAGCGTTACCTGATGAATTGATCCACTGAAACTACATTTTCTATGTTACCTTTTTATCTGAGCTTAGTCGTAGACAGCATCTACAATTGTATAAATAATATAATGGTAGCTTTTATATTTAATGTGGGAATAAATGGCCTGTTTAAGCGTAGCATGTGTTAGCAAGCTAGGGTAGTTTATCTTAATGTTAGCGTTGGTCAGCTGTAGCCAGACACTAAATTAGTCCCTATCGTAGCCATACCCCCACAATAGTTCATATGAATTAGTTTAATATTTTTTAGCATGCATCCAGTAGAGGTTGAATTAGGATGTAAAGTTAAACATGTGATTATCTCTTTTTTTTTCCTCACACGGCTACCTCTGTTTTTAATATTGGAGGTTGAGTTGAGGTTTCAAAGGTGGGACCAAAGGATTGTTTTCAAATGCTGAATATCAAATCATTTTCCAGAATGATGCATGCCTCTTTATAATTGTAATTGAAGAAGCAAACGAAAGTAAACTTGATCAAGAGAAAAGAAATGCTGTCGTCAGGCCTCCAAAAGGCAAATGTTTTTGTGTTTGCTTGTTTGCATGTAGGAAGAGTACATTTACTATTTTTAAACATTTGTAGTAAACCCCGTTCAAAATGGCCACCACAGTAAAGCAAAATTAGCAAACAAGACAGATTTTACGATAATGTTTGGTGTGGTTGTAGTGAAGCTTAAACTCCAAAACGCATTTTAAGGACTACATGTCCAATAGATTTGCTGTCTTTATTAGCAAAATATCTCATGAACCACTGTATAAATTTCAATGACTTTTTCAGAATGTAATCATTGAGTTGATATCTACAATTGGTTAACTTTTAGAGCAAATACAATTCAAAATGGCAGCCACTGTCAAGTGTCTTTAGCAAACTTAGAAATGGCTTCTTTTAGTTTCACGGATATTGAAAAATTGAAGTGGTAGCAGCTAGGGATGTCCCGATACCACTTTTTCACTTCCGATACGATACCGATATTACAACTTTGAGAATTGTCCGATACTGATATTGAGCTGTACCGATATTGACTCATTACCATAACAGTACAAGTCACACACTTTTACCTATTTTGTAGTGTAAAATCGTAGAAAAGTCTTGATCAGGTCAAACAGTGAAAAAGAGAAGGTATGAGAAAAATTGACCCATTTACTTTTAACCAATGGATCACATACATTTTAAACTGAAGAACATTATACAATTTAATAAAATAAATTAGAAGACCCTGAAAAATAAAACAATAAAAACAAAAAGTACTTTTAAAGTATAAAATAACAATTCAAAAATCACTTGGGTTATTGTTTTACTACCTGTCAGCCTGGTGCTGCTTTATGGTGGAAAAAACTG
>NW_013952776.1:93295-109064 GCF_001266775.1 Austrofundulus limnaeus
TGGATCCAAACGCTGATGGATAGAAAAACTGGAGTGGAGTCAGGGAACTGCTGGATTGAACTGCTAATATRGGAGCGCTTATATCGGACATTTTTTATGCAGGCCGATAAAATCCGATACTAATTTTTTGGCTGATATCGGACCGATGTCCGATATCAATATCGGATCGGGACACCCCTAGTAGCAGCTGAAGTTGCTGTAGATGGCTGGGTCACTAGCTGGTGTTGACATTTATGTTTCAAACACAAGCATGTGCTTAACCCTTTCAGCTCAGGTATGTGAATAATGACATCCTTTCCCTCAATAATTTATTCTGAGTCTTTTTCCAAAATGCTAAATGTATCATTTGGACCCATGTGGAGGTTAGGTTCCTGCTACACATTACTTTAAATCTAAACAGATTTAGGAGAATGTATATAGACTTCAGATGTAGCGACACACTTTTTTTGAACATGTGTGAACACGTTTTTTATTTATACAAATTGCGTTTTCCCTTGAAATGATGCCAGGAGTTTAAATACTTCCTCTTTGAGACATGGATTTTTAACATTTTAGTGTCAGAAAATCGAATTGCTGTTGTTGTCCATGAATGTCCAAAATGCACAAGAATTGTTTTGAAATCACTAAAACAAAGTTTTGTAAATTCAATCTTAGTCAACATGCTAGGGTTTCTGCAGGGTGGTGCTGAAGCCAGCAAAGACTGAGAAAAAAAACTATGTATCTGTCCAACTGAGGCCACCTGGGCTCAGCAGGAGTGACATCAATCAAAGCTTGTATGACAAGACCATATGCTGCTCTCTTCAGAGTCATTTGATTTAAGCCAAATTTATTGTCTTACAGGCAGGATGACAGAGGATGGAAATGTAGTACCATATGATGGTGATCTAAGTTGCACAAATAGAAACAAAARTAATGGCAGCTCACTCAGCTGGAAAAGTGTAACGTGTCAGTCAAGTCCCAAAATACTTTTGTGGTTTTATCATGTTGAGTCTGAAGTCATCAAAGAGTGAATAGAGTCTGATTCGATTCAAGTTCAAGTCGTGACAGAAGTCAGTCCACACCTCTGTGCGCTTTTATTCAAATATAAATTCAGAATTAGCAACGTTTTCATGTCTCTGTTTTTTTCTGTACAATTTTAATATTCTAACTACTTTGCATGCTTGTTTGCTTGCTAGCCATTTATCAAAATGGTCAGCTCATTTTATTCAGTCAGCCTGTGGTCATTTTAAGGTAAATTTCACAGTAAACATTTAATTTAATAAAAACAAGATTATTTATTAGAAATAAAATGACAAATGAATTATGAAAAATTATCTTTAGTTGCAGATTTTTGTTGGTGTCAGTGATTTGTGAAATTTTAGTGGATCCTGTACTTAATTTCTTTGGTGTGAAATGAATTTCTCAAACTCAAAACCACATGCATCTCTTGCAAACGTGATGTTGTTTTTTAACCATAATCTATTTACATTTTTGTTAAGTTTGTGATGGCTACTACTGAGATGGACTCTGGGTCTTCAGAAATCAAGTCAGAGCAAGGAACAGCTGACCCAGATTCAAAATATCCACTCAAGGTTCTTTATTGTGGAGGTACAATTTATAAACAGTTATTTTTGCATGCATCAACATTTTTCTATCTCGCTTTGTATGTTCATACATTTTTGTTCTGCTGTTTTTTTTTTTTTGCAGTGTGCTCCCTGCCTACAGAGGTGAGTTGGATTTCAGACCAAATGTACAGTGCCAAGATGTAATGGTTGATAAGCTGCAAGCAGTGATGCATGGTTGTAAAATAATGTGTTCACAGTACTGTGAGTACATGCCTGAGCCAGTCAAGTGCAGACAGTGGCTTGAGAAGAACTTTCCAGATGTGTTTGCCAGGATGACTCTAGGTGAGTGTTTATATGATTACAAGGTGGTTGTATTGAACGTCCTCACACTTATTAAAATAGTTGTAGTATTGACATTATTGGCTTAGAATATTAGCTGAGTGGCACTGTATGGAGAGACATCTGGAGGCATGTTTCCCTGAACAATTTAGGGCAAATTGTATATAAATTTGTCTTTGAGTAACTACATCCTTGGAGACAAAAGCAATTAAATTTATTTTTTTTTTTTTACCTTGAGTTGATTACCTAATGAACTTAAAGGGGACCTATTATGCAAAATTCACTTTTTAAAGTTTTTTTTTTTACTCAACTTTGGGTATGTACTTCTTAAAAAAACAGTCCTAGGACCAAAGAAATGCACCCAGGGGCATATTTACTGTAAATGTATGTTTAATGTATATTAATGACAAGTTTTATACTACATTTTGTGATGTCACAAGCCGTACGACAACCCACCGGAACCTACATTCAGCCCCTCACCTAGCATCCCCCGGGTGAGGCTCCACCTCCAGTATAAAAAGCCYTCACGGTTGTTGTTGTGCAATGTGCAGCTCATTTCACAACAAGCCTCCAATAGGGCAATGGGTAGAATGTTGGACCAGAGAGTGGGAGACTAGGGTTCGAGACCGTCATGGACACAAACAATTTAATCATTTATTTTCGTTCGTTATGAACACATTTTCTCATGTACCTCTATTGTTTTTAGCTTTAGCCTATTTGCTCGAGTTTCTGAGGTATTTTGACCGCAGCTGCTCCAATTACCTGCCCTGGTAACAGCATGCAGAGTGAGTGCAGAGCTCCGACAGAGGAGGGGGAGAAAAAAAAAGCTGCGACCACGACTCTGCCTCTGGGTCTGACTCAGGGTCTCATCTGTACGGTTGTACAATGGAGCTTCTGCTATTTCTAGCCATGCTAATGTAAACGCTGGCTCTGGAGGATGGAGTTTGGAGGGCGTTACTAACAGAGCTCATTAACATAAACAGCGCGTTCTGAATGGAAGTCAGAGCAGGCAGGACTAGAAATGAGAAATTTTATTATCTTAGAATTATTTTGTGCATTAAATTGAATGAACATGGTCACAGACATACCATAAACATTTCTAGGACCTATAATTGGTCTCCTTTAAATAATAAACAGATTGGATTAATAGTCTACGTGACTGGACCGTACTGAGTTTTCTTACATCTAACACAGAACATTAATTGTACCTATTTGAACACAGTCACTTCTTCAGTCTGAATAAGTCTCTTGAAGGAGAGATAAAATGTTTCATTAAAGAAGAACCCGTCCAGAGGACCGACTTGTATATATTTTTGAAAATAAGAAAGGTAACTCGAGAGCATTTCCAAACATTATATGAGAATCTAGATTTTAACAGTTTCCTGACAGTTTGGAATCATGCTACAAACTGAACTTTTTACATGTACTAATAGAAATCAATGTTTCGAGAGCAGAATTACAAATATTAATTTGCTATAAGTTTTTTTTTTATTAAGTTGCTAGAGATTGACCTTGCAAATTAGCCTAGGGCAGTGGTTCCCAATCCTGGTCCTCAAGACCCACTATCCTGAATGTTTTAGTTGTTGCCCTGCACTTCAACAAGTCTTCAGGTTCTTCAGAAGCCTGTTATTCACTCATTAATACAAATCAGGTGTGTCAAAGCAGGGCAACATCTAAAACATGCAGGACAGTGGGCCTTGAGGACCAGGTTTGGGAACCACTAGCCTAATGGTGCGTTCACACCGAACGCGATTTCAGCATCAGGAGCATCAGGTTTACATACAAAGTCTATGGTGGACGCACTTCAAGCAACGTCAGGAAGTGCTGTGTCACCTCAAGCGCGGTTAGAGCAGCGCGATTTGAACGATCTGAGCGTTCGACGCGCTGAGGCGCAAATCGCTGAAGTTAGAAAATCTGAACTTTTGCAGCTCGACGCGCCGCATCAACCAATCAGAGAGACTCCACTGTGTGACGTAGTGACATATTTCCCGACGGGACAGTTTACTGAATGATGTCCACTAACCTGAAACAGATGGAGAGGAGCTCTTTAGCTGAAATCGAATGCCTGCAGTCGTTGTCCTGACAGGAGATATCCGCACCAATGTGTGGCAGCGGCTCATCAGACTGGAAAAATAGTCCTGAAATCGAGCTGTGAGCCTCTACTCTGAATTATCTGGTGAATTAATTATGAATTAATTATCTGATGAACGTGACATGCTCTTGCTCTCTGTAAATAAAGCAAAGCCACWTCCTCGTCCGACATTAAACAGAGCCCGACAGAGGAGGGAGGGGCGGGGAGGCTCTTTCCGTGCAGCGCTTCAAGAGCTGTCCTGCGTCTGACATCAAAGTGTACAAGCTTCAAACTTCAGCGTTGCCTGCGATTTTGAAGCTGAAATCGCGTTCGGTGTGAACGCAGCATTAGGCTATAAATGATTTCGTGTACTGTGGGGTTAGCTTCCAACTGTAACCTCTTCAAGATATAATAAGAGATTGGGCCAATGACTAGGTTTTGTAGGACTAAGGTAAGAAGTGCAATGCAGAAGAATTACTGAAGTCACAGGTAAGTTGCTCTATTTTGTATTAAACAATGTAACAACAATTAACAATATATAATTCTTTTTTAGACCAGAATAACAATATGAAAAAATAAAATGCAACAATACCAACAGTCCGTATCTGAGCTCATATAATATCAGTCTAGCCGGCTTTTATAGTCAAAAGTCAAGTCAATCCAAAGAGTCAGAGTTTGTGAACGGTGCGGTTATGTCCTACCGCACACACAGTTGTTATGGGTTGTGATGGGAGAACATCTTGTTCTCTCAGGCTAACTTGGAATGGCTCTCGGTTGATTCAGAAGGGAAGGCTCGCCATCTTCCTTGGTAGGAAGAATTCCAGGTCCAACGATCCCCAAATAAAAAACCTAGCCAGGACGCTTCTACTTTTCAACACCAAAGAAGGGATTTGGTCCACTTRACCCACACTCATGCAGATCGTACAGTTCCACGATGATATATTCACATCAGTGTTGGTTCCGTTCCTCCAAGGTCCACGCAGATCTCCAGGCAGACACCAGCTCAATTTCTTTAATCTTCTGAGTTAATTTCAATATACAACTTTCCGACAGTCAGCAGTCTTCTCCCATATCCTACTCTCTGTGTCTCTGCCGTTCCTTTTTAGCGCACCTTCCTCCAGAGCGGAAGGAGGCGGGGCTTGAAGTAACACCAAACAAATCACTGAGTGCTAAAACTAACTGGGTTACACAACATTTTAGTCAGCTGTTAGATTATCTTATTGCCTCCTGTACATAAGACACCAGGTTATCAGGTTTTTTGATAAAACAATATTTTAGCCAGTGGTTTTAACATCTCTTTTATTTCTCTTCCTTATCCAGCTGCAAATGCACCAAAGCAGGAACCTGGCTCTGGAGAACCACCTCATGTAGGCGAAGAGGAGGAGAAGAAGAAACAAAAGAGAGGCAGGTTTTTGGATAGTAAAAAGGGATTAATTGAATGATCAGTTTTCAGGTTTGTTAAAGAATCAGACAAAAGTAATCACTCCTAGAAAATGTATTTTATCCTCTTTAAACATACTATTTCTCTTTAACCTATACAGTTGCTTGTATGTGTAGTTATGCAGTAGACACTTGGTGAACAGCAACAAAAATCACAAATCCACCTTTGGAGGTAGACTGCCTTTTTTACAAGTTGGTACTAATCATAGCTCAGAGTGATAACTTAGTAAGGTAGAACTCAATGCYAACTGTTACTGATGTCCCCTGTCGCCATTCAGTAGTGACCAACTGTTGGATGGATGGGGGGCTAAAGTGATCTTGTCAATCTACACAAACGTGTCGAGATGATCTCTCTGATGATGCATACAAAATTTGGTGCAGATCGGATTATGTTTGTGTGATTTAGAGCTAACAATGTGCAAACATCAAGACATCAACATTCACCATCCTGCCACCAGAGAAACATGCAGCATGTGAACTTTGCATGTTCAAAGCTGTAGGGGGGAGTTAGCTCAGATACATGTTAAAGAAATTGACAAATTGGCAGCTTTGATCCAAAACGTTGACTTCCTGTGGGMTTTGGACCATGACTCCAACAGATTTTTTGTAGATCCTGAGACATTACATGTGTACCAAATGTCATGATTCTACAGTAGGTTAGTGAAACTGTGAAAAGAAAATGCAGAGAGTTAATTTTCCCTTTGCGCTAATAAAGGCTAATAAAATCTAAAGGCTCATGTTTACTTAATTTTAAATACTAAGAATGCTGAGATCTTAAACAAATAGTTTGGACATTTTTAAGGGTCCAAACTTGTAATGTAATAGTCAAGCAATGTTTTTGTGTTGTAAATATTCAAACTGCATCAGTTTAGTGAAATAGTTTAAGTACAAAAGGACTGTTGAGTTAACAGCTAGTCTCAACACAGCCAAGACTAAAATATCTTGCTGCCATTTACCAACAGCTCTAGTCTCATAACTTACAGCAGTTCATTCAAATACTTTTTTATAAACTGCTTCTGTCAGTTTGACACTTGACAGCTCAACATGAACTTTTCATGTTATTTGCAAATGTAAATAGAGAAACATTTTCTGAGTGTTGAATAACATTGCTTAAAATTAGCTAAAGGAGACAACTAAATTATTTAAAGGGGCAATATTATGTGTTAGGCATATATTTAAATTCTTTACCATAATAAAGTATCTATGTCACCTTTAGTTGTTATTAAAATGCTGTTTTTATGTTTAAATATAAAATAAACTTATCTTCTCATCACTTTCAACGCCTTGAAATCTGTCTGTTTAAGAACCACCTTCCGCTTTTGCCCCGTCAATTTTCGTGTGTGTGTGTGTGTGTGGGTGGGGGGGTGTTTGCGTGTGCGCTATGATGCAGTTTACTTGGCATCTGAAAATACATTTCCTCAAAGGTATTTTGAATCTGAAAAGAGCTTCACTGAGTGAGAAGTAGTGGATCTCAGCAGACAGTTTAAGTTTCACTTTCACTTTTGCTCTGTTTCTGAGAGCCTGCAGGAGTCATGGGTGGGGTGTGTGGGGTTGGGTGGGGAGGTGTGCTCCGTGATGAGGAAGTTCAGCTTAAAGACACGTCCCAGGGGCATTTCTGGTCCCAAAAGGCGTTTCTGGTCCCCAGCTGTCGTTTTGCTCCTCAGCATGGCTTCCTAAAAACACTGCAGGATTTCTCAAACATACATGAATGAGTCAGAGCAAGGCTTTGGGCATTTTTTTATGAGAGTATAACATTATAGCATGATAAAACTCACAAGTTGATTATACATGATATTATCCCTTTTTAAAATTAGTAAAACACACTGAAACCTAAAAGCAGTGGAGTAATAGCTAAAAATTTTCTAAATTCTAATAGCAGACAAGTAGCTAAAAAATTTCTAACAAATTCAAACATTAGACTAACAACTAAAATTAGCATAATGCTAAAAGCAACAAAATAATTTTTAAAATTAGTAAATCAATATAAATAGCTAAATCATAGCTTTAATTTTCAAACAAACTAATCATCACTGTGTCATCAACGGCTTTGAAGCTTTAAAGTTTGGAGTCAATTTAAGATGACAAAATATGCTTTGGACGTTGACCCACTTTGACCAGTTATTGGAAATTAACCAAATTTCACTTTATATAGTTAAAGTTTCTAATCTAGAAAGAAAACCAATTAACTGTTCAGTAACAAACAAAAACGTTAATCCTTTTTCTGGAAGTGAATCTGTTTAGGTAAAAAGAGCATCTTTTGTTAGGATTACATGAAAAACAGTAACTGAGCCTTCTGCAGTTTTAGTTATTGTGATAGGCCCGTCCACTAAACCCATATTCTCCAGAAATGAGATAAAGAGAAAGTGGGTCCAATGTGTTTCAAGAGTTTCACTGGGCAATAATTGCTAATGTTTTTTGTATATAATGAGCATGTGTGTGTGTGTGGTGGGGGTGGGGGGGTGCTTGGATAATGGTAGTGTAAACATTGATGATGATAATGATGATGATAAAGCAGCTTTTATGTGGTTCCATGTCATTGGAACTAGGGCTGCTGCACAACATATAGCAAATTTTTCTTTATCGCGATAACAGCCAGTGCAATATGCATATCGCAAAAAATGCTTAAATTGCAATAAATGATTGGCTCTTATGTTTGCATTTATGTTGTTTGATAAACAAAATGGACCAGAGAAACATCAAATCATAATCACTCCATCATGTTGTAATGGAATTTATGTATTAGTTGTTTTTTGCTCTGAACCCAGAGCAGAAAAACATCAACACTGTATATTTTTTAATTTATTTATCACAAGTCTTATTGTCATCGCAATATTAAACACCGTTTTCACACATCACAGTTTTCTTGATATTTTGCAGCCCTAATTGGAACATTAAACAACTCCTTTATTTCATTTTACCTTTTTTAGGTGGAAGAGGCCAAATCAAACAGAAAAAGAAGACTGTGCCTCAGAAGGTTACAATAGCTAAAATACCAAGAGCCAAGAAGAAATATGTCACACGGGTTTGTGGCCTGGCGACATTTGGTGAGCTTTTGTTTGATTTAATCAGATCCTTAAAACTGTATTTCTCAATGCTTATTTTTTTTTCTAAGTGTTACTCCCATATGCCTGCAGATATTGACCTTAAAGACGCTCAGCGATTCTTTGCTCAGAAATTCTCTTGTGGTGCCTCGGTAACTGCAGAGGATGAAATAATCATTCAGGGAGATTTCACAGATGACATAATCGATGTCATTCAAGACAAGTGGCCTGAGGTAAATAGCCGATCTTTCTGGAAAATTTATAAAAAGAGTTGCTTGTTTTCATCAATTTACATAAAAAAAATCTAAACTAAATACTCAAGCTAGATTTAGCGAAAGTAACTGAGCAAAACAGTAGCTAAAACTATTGAAACAGCTAGTAAAGGGATCGAATTATTGATATATATACAGTACAGACCAAAAGTTTGGACACACCTTCTCATTCAAAGAGTTTTCTTTATTTTCATGAAAATTGTAGATTCACGCTGAAGGCATCAAAACTACGAATTGTCACATGTGGAATTATATACTCAACAAAAAAGTGTGAAACAACTGAAAATATGTTTTATATTCTAGGTTCTTCAAAGTAGTCACATTTTGCTTTGATTACTGCTTCACACACTCTTGGCATTCTCTTGATGAGCTTCAAGAGGTAGTCACCTGAAATGGTTTTCACTTCACAGGTGTGRCCTGTCAGGGTCAATAAGTGGGATTTCTTGCCTTATAAATGGGTTTGAGACCATCAGTTGTGTTGTGCATGTGTTGGTGGATACAGTACACAGGTGATAGTCCTACTGAATAGACTGTTAGAATTTGTCTTATGGCAAGAAAAAAGCAGCTAAGTAAAGAAAAACGAGTGGCCATCATCACTTTAAGAAATGAAGGTCAGTCAGTCTGAAAAATTGGGAAAACTTTGAAAGTGTCCCCAAGTGCAGTCGCAAAACCCATCAAGCGCTACAAAGAAACTGGCTGACATGAGGACCGCCCCAGGAAAGGAAGACCAAGAGTCACCTCTGCTGCGGACGGAAAGTTCATCTGAGTCACCAGCGTCAGAAATGGCAGGTTAACAGCAGCTCAGATTAGAGAACAGGTCATCAGAAATGGCAGGTTAACAGCAGCTCAGATTAGAGAACAGATCAATGCCATACAGAGTTCTAGCAGCAGACACATCTGTAAAACAGCTTTTAAGAGGAGACTGTGTGAATCAGGCCTTCATGGTAAAACAACTGCTAGGAAACCACTGCTAAGGACAGGTAACAAGCAGAAGAGACTTGTTTGGGCTAAAGAACACAAAGAATGGACATTAGACCAGTGGAAATCTGCTTTGATCTGATAAGTCCAAATTAGAGGTCTTTGGATCGAGAGCTGGGCGGTATGACCCAAATTTTAAATCATGGTATTTTCAACAATTACACCGGTTTCACGGTATTTGACGGTATTTTTTTTCCCTCACAGCTCAGCTGATAATAAAATGTACAAACTTTGTTTATTAACTTTTTACTTTTACTGTACCTCTGTATCACTGTTTCCCTCCTCTTGCACGTCTTTTCTTCTTTGCCTGGTTGTAGACAGTAACCATGCATTTAGGTCCGATTGTGAAGGGTTGAGAAAAAAATCATTTATCTGGTCTATCGTTGCGTGTTAATAAAACTTAAAAAGACGACTCACCTTGCACACCAGTCAACTCAGTTACACTGCAAAACTACTCCCCCCKCGGGCTTTTCAAAATAGAAGCACGTTAAAGTCTCTATGCAATAACGTCTCCATTATAACGTAGCGCATTAAATCTAACCGTGCACGACACTGAAGAGTTGTTTTCTATTCAGCAATGGTGAAAACGGGATGTTATTTTTTTAACATCAGACCTTATAAGCAGCTGAAACACACCACCCGCCGCCAGTTGTTCCAACAAAAACGTTAGCATGCTAATGCGCTTAGCGGTGCTGCAACGAAACGTGTCCCCAGGGAAACAGTTCACTGGCGGCCGTGACGAAACGTTCTGCACGTGTTCAGACTATTTACACTGGTATTCAGAAAAGTCATATCACAACAAAAATAAAAATCGGTTTTCGGTACAAAACGGTATACCGCCGAGCACTATTTGGCTCCAACCACCGTGTCTTTGTGTGACGAAGAAAAGGTGAACGGATGGACTCTACATGCCTGGTTTCCACCATGAAGCATGGAGGAGGAGGTATGGTGGTGTGGGGGTGCTTTGCTGGTGACACTGTTGGGGATTTATTCAAAATTGAAGACATACTGAACCAGCATGGCTACCACAGCATCTTGCAGTGGCATGCTATTTGATCTGGTTTCAGTTTAGTTAGACCATCATTTATTTTTCAGCAGGACAATGACCCCAAACACAGCTCCAGGCTGTGTTAGGGCTATTTGACCAAGAAAGAGAGTGCTGGAGTGCTGCGCCAGATGACCTGGCCTCCACAGTCACCAGACCTGAACCCAATCCAGATGGTTTGGGGTGAGCTGGACCGCAGAGTGAAGGCAAAAGGGCGAACAAGTGCTAATCATCTCTGGGAACTCCTTCAAGAGTGTTGGAAGACCATTTCAGGTGACTACCTCTTGAAGCTCATCAAGAGTGTGTGAAGCAGTAATCAAAGCAAAAAGTGGCTACTTTGAAGAACCTAGAATATAAGACATATTTTCAGTTGTTTCACACTTTTTTTGTTAAGTATATAATTCCACATGTGTTAATTCATGGTTTTGATGCCTTCAGCGTGAATCTACAATTTTCATAGTCATGAAAATAAAACTATTTGAATGAGGTGTGTCCAAACTTTTGGTCTGTACTGTATATCACGATTCCTGCAGATTCTTAAAAAGTCTTAAGAGGCATTGAATTCATCAATCCAAAAATAAGGCCTTAATTAGCCTAAATGTCTTAAATCAATCTTTGGGATGTCTTAAAAATGTTAATTCAATGTAAGTAGGCTGATTGTAATTCGTTTCGAATATTAAAGTAATTAGTCACATTTAATTTTTAAAAATAATTTACCGAATGCCTCTTGCAGCTGGATTTTTTTTTGTTAAAATAAACATTTGTGTAAAGTTGTTGCTGGTTTTTTTTTTATACATTTAAATTTGTTTTTTGTGTTTATTGAGAAGCTGGTCTTAAATTTCATTCCAAGTGGCATCAAACTCTTAAATTTAACTAGTCGTAAGCTGTAGGAACTCGTGTGTTTATATGTTTTTGCTACCTGGTGGGTATGATTTTTGACCATTTTCCTACTTGGTGAGGACCCACTGTTCCTAATGGGATCAAAAGCCCCATCCCCATTGGTGGGTCAGAGGTTTGATTTAGGACTAAGGTGTGAAGTGAGTATAGGTTAGATTTAGGGTCAGGTGTGTGAGGCTAGTTTTAGGGCAGGGGGGCAGGGTTAGGCTATAGAAATGACCAGTAAATGAATAGAAGTCAATGCAAAGTCCCCATGAGGATAGAAGAACGTGTGTGTGTGTGTGTGTGTGTGTGTGTGTGTGTACAGTCCTGTATTTATACAGTCCCCTCCAAAAGTATTGGAACAGCAAGTCCAATTCCCCTGTTTTTGTCGTTCTCTGAAGACATTTGGGTTCAAGCTCTAAAGATGAGCATGAGGCAATAGTTCCGATTGTCTGCTTTTATTTCTGGTATTTACACGTAGATGCATTAAACAACTTGGGATATATCCGCTTGTAATACACCACAAGATTTTGAGACTGAGAGACGATTTAAAGGCCTTTGCAGGTTTTGAGTTAATTAGCTGATTAGAGTGTGGCACCATGTGTCTTTTAATATTGAACCTTTTCACAATATTCTAATTTCCTGAAATACTGAATTTGGTATTTTTTTTTTCCTTGTCAGTTTTAATCATCAAAATTAAAAGAAATACCATTTGAAGTATATCAGTCTATGTAATAAATGAATATAATATGCAAGTTTAACTTTTTGAATGAAATTACTGAAATAAATAAACTTTTTCATGATATTCTAATTTTATGACCAGCACCTGTATTTGGTGGCATAACCCTTGCTTGCAATTACTGAGTCAAGCTTGTGACCCATCGACATCAACAAACTGTTGCATTCTTCATTTGCGGTGCTGTTCCAGGCTTTTACCGCTGCTTCTTACAGTTGATTTGTTTCGGGGGTTTCTCCCTTCGGTCTCCCCTTCAGGAGGTGAAATGCATGCTCTTTTGGGTTAAGGTTAGGTGACTGACTTGGTCAATCTAAAACGTTCCACTTTTTTCCCCCTGATGAAGTCCTTTGTTTTGTTGGCAGTGTGTTTTGAGTCATTGTCCTTCTGCATGATAAAATTCCTCCAGGATGCATTTTTCTCTAAATTGGCAGACAAAATGTTTCTGTACATTTCAAAATTCATTCTGCTGATGTCATCAGTAACATCAATAAATATTGAGCCTGTTCCAGAAGCAGCCATGACATTACCTGCACCATGCTTCACAGATGAGCTTGTGTGCTTCATTAACAGTTCCTTTCTTTCTCCACACTTTTATGTAACCACTTACATTGACATTGAAAAACTATTTGGTAAAATACCTCCGTCGTGGAAACAAGCTACTATATCTGCAATCCCCAAAGAGGGTACTTGACTGCAGTTCTTTTAGTCCTATCTCTGTTCTTAATGTTGATTATAAACTCTTTACATCGATTCTGTCAAAGAGGATAGAGGAGATACTTCCACAACATTTGTACTGATCAAACAGGTTTTATCCCACAGAGACAAACTCATGATAATATAAGATGGACATTACACATACTAAACCACATTCAGAAACATCAATTGCAAGCAGCAGTAATTAGTCTGGATGCTGAAAAAGCTTTTGACTCTGCAAGTTGGAATTTCCTTTATCAAGTACTGTAGAAAATTAATTTTAATTCTGATTTTATTAAAGTAATTAGAACAATATACACAAAACCAACTGCACAAATAATTAATGGACATTTATCAAACAATATTTAATTAGAACAAGGAACGAAACAAGGATGTGGACTCTCACTATTATTATTTGCCCTCTATATAGAACCACTCCCTCAATTAATTAGACAGACAAATAGCAACAAAAGTATAACTATTTCAGATGATGAACACAAGGTGGGGCTATATGCTGATGTGTTAATATATACTGTATAAATGAACCAAACACATTACTCCTCAAATTATTTCACTCTAAGCAAATTTGGAGACTTTGCAGGATATAAATTGAATGTAAGCAAAACATAGATATTGATGTTCAATTATAATCCCCAAGGACATAATAAACTAAATCTTAAATGGGACCAGACCACATTGAAATACCCTAAAGACATAACCCCCATAGCCAAATGTAACTACGYTTATCTCATAACAAAAATAAAACTGGACATACAGAGATGGACCACCACCCCTTTTATGACATTATTACAAAGAATTGAAACTATAAAAATGAATCTGTTAACAAGATTTCTCTTATTTCAAGCTCTCCCAGCAGAAATCAATAAAAAACAATTCTTGGAATGAAATAAAATGATTTCAAGGTTTATATGATCTGAAAGAAATCTGAGGGTCAGAACACTACAACTTTCCAAAGAAAATGGAGGTGTGACATTAACACATTTAAATAATTATTTTTAATCCGTACAAATTAAACTTCTGATAAATTTATGCAACAAAAACTATCACGCCCCGTGGAAAGGTATTGAATTGCTCCTTATGTTAGATCCTCCTTTAAAAGCAATTTTGGGAAATAAAGATATAGAAAAAAACTTTATGCAAACTTGAAAACCCCTGGATAAAGGCTCAATGAAAAATTTGGATGGAAGCTAAACAGAAACATAAACTACATGATAGCCTTAGGATTATAAGATGGTGTGCCTATGATCCTGATTATAAAAATTATAAAAATCAAACAGATGACAGATTTTGGAGTTGGGTAACTAAAGACATAACACATTTTTGATTGACAGATAAAAGTGAAATAAAAGATTTTCATACACTRAAAACAAGCTATAATTTAGACAAACAAGATTTCTACAGATATTTACAGATATGCCAATATCTTTAATCAAAATATTATTTTACCGATGGATATACAAGAACTAGTGCTTAATGAAATATTGATGGCATATCAAGCAAAAGCAAAAAAAGGTATATCACGGCTAAAAAAGGGAAATGGGGAAAATGTGGGAAAAGGAAAGTGATTTACAGGGGACCTATTATGCAAAATTCACTTTTTAAAGGTTTTTTTACTCAACTTAGGGTATGTACTTCTAAAAAAAAACAGTCCTAGGACCAAAAAAATGCACCCAGGGGCCTATTTACTGTAAGTAAATGTATTTTTAATGTATATTAATGACAAGTTTTATACTTCAGTCATTTTGTGATTCACAAAGCCGTATGACAACCTACCGGAATCTGCGTTCAGCCCCTTACCTAGCAACCCCTGGGTGAGATTCCACCTCCTCAGTATAAAAAGCCGTCACTGTGTTGTTGTGCAGTGCCCAGCTCATTTCACAACAAGCCACGACTCTGCCTCTGGGCCTCATATGGTTGTARAACGGAGCTTCTGCTATTATTAGCTATGCTAACGTAAACGCTGGCTTTGGAGGGCGGAGTTAATGTCAACAGATTTTTGGAGGGCGTTACCAACAGAGCTCATTAACATAAACAGCTCTTCTGAACAGAAGTCAGAGCAAGCAGAACTAGAAAATGGGAAATTTTATTATCTGAGAGTTATTTTGTGCATTAAATTGAATGAACATGGTCTGGATAGCCCACAGACATACCATGAAAATTTCTAGGACCCATAATTGGTCTCCTTTAAAGATAACAGGAAAAATGGAGAAACTACTGCCTATCACAGTGGAAATGTGCAAACATATTCATGGAAAGAATTTAGCTGGAAATGTCTGATTTGATTCTTAATTACTCCAAAACAGAGAATCCATAGTATCGGAGAGGAATCTAAGTGCTGGAGGCAGTGCAGAAGTCGAGGCCAATCACTGGCATATACTGTATTCTGGGATTGCCCTATAATAAAACAATTTTGGATAGAGACACACAAAAATGTTGAAAACATTCTTCACATAAAAATACCCCTTGAATTTGCCACTTTTATTCTGAATAAGACCAAATTCTATCTCACAACATACATTACGTGTATAGAATCTTAATTACTGCATGTAAAAAAATAAAAAGTAAATAAAATAAAAAACTATCACAAGACATTGGGTGTCCTGATGCATCTCAGTAATCCAGGTAAAAAATCAAAAAGAAAAAAATTGTATAGGTCTTCTGGACGGGTTCTTCTCTAATGAAACGTTTCGTCACGGTTTCATTAGAGAAG
>NW_013952776.1:115651-118508 GCF_001266775.1 Austrofundulus limnaeus
GTCCCACACCAGGCCCAATGCACACACACTGCTCCTGCTACTGTTAAAATATTATTAAATTAAAAACAGAGTATGGATTTGATGTATGAATTAAAAAATTCAATACTGCAAAATATTTTTTTTAACTCAAAGGAAAATCTCAAGGAACGCACACTGAGTCTACACCAGGGGTGCCCAACCAGTCGCTCGCGGGCGACTGGTCGCCCGCCAGCTGATTCCTAGGTGCCCGTGCAGCGCAATCTTGCTGCGGAGCCTCTAGTGCCAGCTTTGAGCGTTGCATCCCGGAGTGGCTGGTCTTGTTTGAAAGTTGAATGAAGTCCCTGCGACGTTCCCCCGCGGAGATATAAGCGAAAAACCTCCAAAATTACGCACCGTCGGGCCTCCCGCCAAGGTGGTTTTAGCCCCCTCCCGGGCTAGGAGCGTCGGATACCGGCTTGGATGGTCGGGTTTTAAAGCCCTGGCTCTCCCCTACAAGGAGAAAGTTGAGTGGAGTCCCTGCGACGGTCTCCCGCGGAGAAATAAGCGAAAAACCTCCAAAATTACGCACTCTCTGACCTCCGCCGGGGGTGGTTTTAGCCTCCCTCCCCGGGCTAGGAGCATCGGATCCCAGAGTGGCTGGTTAGGTTTTAAAGCTCTGGTTCTGCCCTATAAGCTGATACTTGAATAGAGTCTCTGTGACGTTGCCCCGTGGAGCTATAAGCAAATTACGCACGACTTAGTGCATTTTATGCACATTTTTGGGAAGAAATTTCAACATTCGTTTGCTTCTCCRGCGGGATCTGAGCATTGGATCCCGGAAAGTGAGATGCCTTTGGAAAGCTGTGGTCCTCCTCTACAAACTGGAAGTGGTTGCAAGTTCCTGGGATGTTCCCCTGCGGAGTTATTAACCAACGACTGGCCGAAAAAGGCGCTTTGGTGGGCGATGTACTCGGTTTACTCCGGAGCCTCTAGCGCCGGTTCTGAGCGTCGGATCCGGGCGGGACATGGCTCATATTAATGTTCCGGATCTTCGCTACAATCTGGAGGTGGTTGCAAGTTACTGGGACGTTCCCACGCAGAGATATAAGTGATAAAATGTAGTCGGGCGAGCTCCGGCTGGTGAAATGGCTGACTTCCAGCACGGGGCTGCTTGTGCTGATGCAGGGGAATAAAAGGAAGAGATCCAGTGAGGTGGAACCATGGTCCTGCATTCAGTACCCGCTCTCCCACCTGGATTCAGCCAGAAACCCCCTGGTGGCTGATATTTCTGCAAAAATGCATAAAATTAAGAAACCCATCTGATGGATCACTTCCAGGCAATAAAAGGAACAGATTTGGTCAGGTGAAACTAGTCCTGGAAGCTCAGCACTGGGTTTTATAACAGCCTGCACCCTGAACGACTGGTGGGCGATATTTCTGCAATAATGCATAAAATTCAGAAACCCATCTGATGGATCTGTTCCAGGCAATAAAAGGAACAGATCTGATCAGGTGAAACCGGTCCTGGAAGCTCGTCACTGGGTTTTATAGCCGCCTGCGAGAGAATTTCATATTGTATGCTTTGATTTTGGGGGGAAAAAAAGGGGCGGCACTCTTGTGGTAGCCATGTTGACACTGATAGATTTTTTTTGTTGTTTTTCCTCCCCTGTATGGAGAGAAGAGAGGAGAGTTCTTTGAATAAATGGAGACGAGTTCRCGTGCTCCAAAGTTATTTGACTCTGTGGTTCTCAGTCTGCAGGTTTTCAGCCCTCATAGCTCACACGTTACAGGGAGTACTAATGGAAGGAGGTAAAAAAAATTGATCCTTTCTGTTCAACCATCACTTTTCTGTTTCTCTGTCAGGAGTTAAGTAAGGATTTTTATCTCTTCTTTTTTTGTAGGTAAATATATGGTTAAGTAGATAGTTTTGTTTGACAATACTTTAAATTAGCAACACATTACGTTCTGTTTTATTTACTTTAAAGAAGTGAAGAGTAGGGAGACCATATGTTTTTTTGATACTGAGACCGTACGAGTAGCTCTCGACAAACTGCCGACTTCAAAAGTAACTCTTGGTTCAAAAAGGTTGGGCACCCCTGTTGTACACCCATACATCTGTAGGCACCAGTGATTCTGAAGACTAAACTCATGCTCTGCTGTGACTCTGTTGGAATAACAAGCGCCACTTCAGCCAAGGTTTTAAAATCAGAAAACAATTCTCCATTCGAAGTGATCAGAAGTCAGCAAAACTTTATTTCCAAGTCCCACAAGCTGTCGCTTTAGCAGGAGGAAATGCCGCAGCATGCGCTCTTGCTGCACTGGTTCAGCTGCGCCTTACAGATGTGCTCCTGAGCCTCCTGTCCTCAACTCTTCACTGCGCTGTCAGCTCCTGGAGATGCATTCAGTATGGTGTCTAGATCTGAGATGATGATCAGAGGGGAATCATTTATTTTAGATTACAGTAAATAAGACACCTCCGTGTTGTGTAGATACTCCGTCCGTAAAGCTGAAAATGTCTTTGTGGGTGTGATGCCACAGAGCTTGCCGTCTTTTGAAGCCGCGTTGATTTTTTTTAATCTTCACCACACTTGGCTTATTTATTATGCCTTCCAGACTTAGGTCAGGGGTCTTAATTGCAATCTGTCAAAAATGATGGACAGCCCACATTTTTTCCGTCACAGTGGGGGAAAAAATGGTCAAATATGGAAAATACTATGTTAACGCGACCTCTGGTACAGTGGGGAGATCAAGTATTTGATACACTGTTGATTTTTCAGGTTTTCCCACTTGCAAAGCTTGTAGATGACTGTAATTTGTATCATAGGTACTCTTCAACTGTGAGTGATGGAATCTAAAACAAAAATCCAGAAAAATACAATGTATGATTTTTAAATAATTA
>NW_013952776.1:119928-123475 GCF_001266775.1 Austrofundulus limnaeus
TATATATATAGCAAGCTACTGTTCTATAGTTAGAACAGTAGCTTAAAGCTAGACAAAGTAAAATGGAAGCTAATTCTAGGGCAATTAATGCCTTAAAGGTAACAGTAGCAAAACTAAAAGTGACAATTAAAATTTGCATATGAAAAAATAGTAATTGTGATTACTCTGAAGAAAACTTTGCCAAATCTGATACACCAAGACTGACTTCAGTGTCTGTATTTTGTAGGTGGATGATGACAGCATTGATGATCTGGGTGAAGTCAAGAAGTGAAGACCAAATATGCACTTTCACTGAAATGGATGTGACCTGTAACAGCAACAGCCTGGCCAAATGTACACATTGTCGTTTTATACCTATTTTATTCACTGTACATAAAAATCTGCAGACATGGCCACTCACTTGGCTTTTTCTTTTAGTTCATAGCTGCTTTCTGTCATTTGCCAAAGGCGTGGTATGACCTGAGTCCTTCACAAATATTCTTCACTCACTCAAAATGTAGGCTAATAAATTCTCGTCTCTTGAATTTAAGTTGTCTTTCCAAGTTTCTGTTTTGTTTTGTTTTTTGTGGGTTCAACAGTCTGTAAACACTGGAATTTGGTTTTGAATTTTTTCAGGTCTGAACAAACTTGGAAGAAAAGAAAACATGGAATAATTGCACCTCCAGACTTTTTACTTTTTTTAGTTTTTCCAATTGCATATTCTAAATATGTAAAAAAGGGGGCAAAATTCGTCATTTTTCAGCATTTTTTATTTTAATATTTTTTGTATATAAAGATGGACAGTCATCATGATTTTAACATTTTACCACATAAAGCTTTTGAGTTTTAATTGTATATCCATTATTTTTGTTTTGATTTTCTAATCCAGAACCTAGATGTGGAGTGCAAGAAGAGCCTTTTGAATTATCCTCATCTGGCCTCCCACTGTCTTTAAATTAAAACTAAACTGTTTTTGTTACTATATTTTCCACTATAAGTTGATGATTTTTTACTGATTTTGCTAATGACACCCCCAGGTAATTGAAAACAAATTCTAACTAAATTAAACATCTGAACTGCTCAAAGTGGCAGGAAAAAAGTGCTGGTACACTATCCAAACACACACCCCATCTCCAGAAATTTTAGTCCGGGAAAATATGAAATTTCATTCTGGAAACGTAGAAACTGAGTGCCTTTGTTTTTCCCCATGTTTTTTCAAAGCTATGATTTGTTGTCGTCACAGACTTTATGAGTCTCTGAGATGGTTTCAGCTTACTTGTTTTTCATGCATCCTGCCCATGAGTAAACCTTTTCCCTGGTCTAATAGTTTTATAATGAAGGCATTGTCCCCAGACAGATAACATTTACAGTTGTTACCATATTCCTTTGGGTCAATACCACTTCCCCTTAGATAACATGGGGCACAGATGCTCGGTTCACTTCTGAATTAATGTTTGTCTGAAGCTTTGAGAGCAAACACCATTTCCTTTCCAACAAAGACACCTGCTGCTTTAAGCTTTTATTGACTCATTTAGGCAGTTGCAGCTGGGTGTTGTACATCACAGCTGCGTCAGAATATGAATCTCTCACACATAGATATTTGCTGTGCCTTTAAATCTCCCATCTTAGACCAGGTTTTACCTCCAGTCCTGATCCTGGAGTTCATGTTTGGGCTGATGGGGAACTTTGTGGCCCTGTGGATGTTTATCTTCCACATGGACACATGGAAGCCTAATGCAGTGTACCTGACTCACCTGGCTGTGGCCGACTCCATTGTCCTGTTCTGTTTGCCGTTCAGGGCAGATTACTACAGACGTGGGAAGAACTGGATCTACGGCGATGTCCCGTGTCGTATCCTCCTCTTTATGCTGGCAGCCAATCGTGCAGCAGGGATCTTCTTCCTCACAGCTGTGGCTGTTGACCGCTACTTCAAGATTGTCCACCCACTGAACAGCATCAACCGCCTAGGCCTGGGCTATGCTCTGGGAGTGTCCCTCGGCCTCTGGGCTCTGATCTTTCTTGCAACCGGTTACCTACTTACCGGTAAACACTTTTTCTACAGCAGCAATCGTACTCAGTGTGAGAGCTTCAACATCTGCATGAGCTTCACTCCTTTGTCCACCTGGCACAATGCTTTCTATGTCATCCAGTTTTTCCTGCCCACCGTCATTGTGGCCTTTTGCACTATCAGGATCACCTGGCAGCTCAGAAACAGAACCTTGGACAGAAAGGGAAAAGTCAAACGTGCTGTTCAGTTTGTGTTGGCTGTGGCTTTGACCTTTATCATCTGCTTTTTTCCCAGCACTATATCGCGTATTGCCGTGTGGATCCTGAAGGTTTGGTATGACGAGTGCAGATATTTTGAGAAGGCCAACTTGGCATTTTACACTTCCGTGTGTTTCACCTATTTCAACAGTGTCCTCAACCCTGTGGTTTATTATTTTTCATCTCCAGCCTTCAGCGGTACCTTCAGAAAGGTGCTGAACAAACTGCTGAGGAATGACGAAAAAGACCCGGCTGAGTTGGACAATGACATTTCCACGATTGACAGAGGAAGAATCTAAATCCAGGTGATAAGTCAACAAATGTCATAAAACATTTGTTACAAGTTTATAACAATAAGTAGAATAATGCTTTGCTTTGATTTTAAATAAAATTACTCTTAGTATCTTTGTATTACTTGCAATGGGATGCCTCTGCCCCGTTCTCTGGTTTTAAGCTTATTTTGAGACTGGTTGCTGGGTGATTTTGACAGTCTCTTCAGTAGAAGTATGAAGTTAAATAATAAAAATGAAGTTTGGACATTTTTCTTGGGAAAGTAATTCATACAATCATTTTATAGTAAATCCCCAACTAAATACTGAATTTCTTCATGTGTGGTAAAATCTTTACAATTTGAATCAGTTGAACATGAGTGGAGTTTGAAAGGCGTTTAGATAGTGTGTGTTTTACTAATGTGGGAGTTTATAATGACTGATAAATTAGCGGTAACTATTGCTTAATTGAGAAAGTGATGTGGGTGGGGMTTTTTTTCCACTGCAGTTTAGGCTTTACATTATGCTGCATTTTCTTATTTGTAAAACTCTTAATTTGCAACAGCCTGTCTATGTTGCAAACTTGGGAGCAACTTTACAGGTTCCATGACTGTTACATTTTTTATCATTTTAACAGAATTTACAACGTCTATTTCAAACAACATTGATCTTGTAGGGAAAAAAACAGTGCAGGTTATTTTAGAAGCCATGTTTGTAATGCACCGTAATCAATATAATCAATGTTTAATGTACAACAGGAAAAATGAGTTAATGATCTGGAGCAAATCAAAGATTTACTGTCTGCTGGTCATGAAAAATGTGATCTAAAAATCCTCCCCAATGGATTTTCTTTATTTTGTTTTTCAGAGGAAGAATGTTCAACTTATTACGGAAACCCATTTCTGCCACCAACAAGASAACAATAAAAGATCCTTTATGTCAGGGGTGGGCAATCCTGGTCCTGGAGGGCCGCAGCCCTGCATATTTTACTTGTTTCTCTGCTCCAACACACCTGATTCAGTCACTGAAATACC
>NW_013952776.1:124014-126670 GCF_001266775.1 Austrofundulus limnaeus
CAGGAAAAATTAATATGAAGGTAAATTAAATTATAAAACTTGAGGTAAAATTCTTTTTTAATTTATTTGGTGCATTTTAAACGTATTTATTTAGTGGTTCATTTATATGTTTCTGCTTTTAATTCTAATTATGTCAGTTTCGGTCCTCCATACAGCAGAACTTGGAGGAGGTAGTTCAGTGACTGAATCAGGTGTGTTGGAGCAGGAAACATGTAAAACATGCAGGACTGCGGCCCTCGAGGACCAGGATTGCCCACCCCTGCTTTAAGTTGTAATTCTGACGGGTTAAGTCACAATTTGAGATGGTATATTATGAGGTGGTGGACAGTAGAAAATGGTTTTCCATAGATTTTAACTGAACTTGGTTCCATCATAATATTTTTCTCATTCAAAATAAAATGCTTAGACATTGTCCAAGATTGGTTATTCTGTATATTTTCAGGTTTTGTGCGAGGAATACTGTTCTTGACATTGAAAGTAGTCACTGATATGTGTCGAATCTTAATAAATTATTAAAATATCCTGTTATAAAGGAATTGAAGTATACACACACACATTTGCCACTTTATTGAATTTGCTCAATTGCTTTTTAACACATAGTTAATCAGCTACTGGCAGGACAGCAACTTGGTGCCTTTTAGGCATATGAAGATGACTTGCTGAAGTTCAAACTGGGCATCAAAATGGGAGACTTTGTTGCTGGTGCCAGGCAGACTGGTCTACTGAGATTTTTTACACACAAACATCAGMAAGGTTTCAAGTGAATTATCCAACYGCTGCATTTGTGTACAGAGAAGTCTTGTTAATGTCAGAGGTAAAAGGAGAACAGGCAAAGGGTTTGAGATGACAGAAATGCAGCAGTAGTTCAAATAAGCACTCGACAAAGGTCTGCAGAATACCATCTCTGAATACACAAGTCCAAAGTTCAAACCTGAAGCACACAGGCTGCTAAGGCAGGCTGTTTTAACATTTAATAGGTTGACTGGATATCTACTTCCTATCTAAAAATAGGAAGAATGTTGATTAGGTATTGRATCTGGAATGTTCATTTTGACTAGGGAAAAATGTATTTGAGATATCTGAAATAGATATCCAGTCAAGCCATTAAATGTTAAAATGGCGACTTACAATTTGTAAAGATTTATAGATATATGAAACTTAATTCTTAATAGTTCAATTTTATTTTATGACATAATGAAATTAAGTTTCTGCTAGCAATAACATAATTGTAGATATCTATAATTACAGTTCTGACTAGTAGGAATGTAATTTTGACCAGGAAGAATGTTGTTTTAGTGAGCTACAAATGGAACAACAGAGAGGAGTGGGTTTTGAATAAATGTTAAAACGGTCTGCCACAGTATCCAGCCACACCAGAAGTCACTCCTATCAGCTCAGAACAAGACTGAAACTACAACTCTCTCAGCCACACCAAAATGGCACAATAAGAACGGGGAAACCTTGCCTGATCTGTTGAGCCTTAATTCATTGAAGACATGTCCTCCATGGTCACCAGATCTCAATGCAGTCCAGCACCTTGGATGTACAGCTGACAAATCTGCACTAGCAACAGCATGATCTTATGTAAATATGGATCAAAATATCAGAGGAATATTTCCAACACCTAGGTGAATCTATGATATGGTGAATTAAACCAGTTCTGAAAGCAAAAAGGGAGTTGAACCCGATTCTAGCCAGGTGTATCTAATAAAAAGGTTGATGGTGTCGTGTGTCTCTGTTTTATGGCTATAGAAATTCATTTTGCTCATTTGCGAACCTTCTCAGACTTTCCCCTTGCTGTGATGCTTAGTACTGCTAATAAAACTTTCATAGTTTACATACTTTGTGTCGTCTGTTTGAAACACGGATGTACGAGCTTTTGTTTGTGTCCTCGAAAGCAGCACGGATCCCCAAGATGACGTCACACCAAGTCGGGGCTGGGCAGAAACGGGAGCCGCATGAAAATCATGTAACGGTTCAGGTTACGATTGTCACGACATCCCCTCACTGTGACCAGATTCACATAAAGAGACAACGTAAGCCTTCAGAAAAACTTTATTTTCCACCGCTGTTTAGATTTTGTTTTAACATAACCTGTTTAGGGCGTGTTGGCTGAGGGTTTCTGTTTTGCTAGGCTAGAGCTAGCTAGCTTTTTACAGGGGGATTCTCCAGGCTTTGGCTACAGGGTGTAAAACATGACAGCTGAACATGTTGGTGTCATGATTCGCTGCTAACTTGCGTGTTTAATTAAGATTAACTGGAAATGTTAAAATGAACATGTGGGGAGCTGAAAAGAAATGAACCAGCTGTACATCAGTTCTGCTGTAGCTCCTGGGATGACAGAGGCAGACACACAAACAAACCCCATGCATGGATGGCTTCAGATGTGCTTGTTTTGGTTGAGCTGTCCTGGCTGGGCGGGGATCAGCAGGGTAGTACACCGACTAATCTGTACGGTTAATGTTTCAGCAACAAACATTGTTTTATCAGACTGAACTAGAGTTTGCTCGGGTTTTTTTTAATAACAAGGTGGAATTGATGATGTTTGTTGGCTGAACCCTTAGCAAAAAGTAAAGCATGCATGCATGCATGCATGCATGCATAAATAAATAAATAAATAAATAAATAAATAAATAAATAAATAAATAAATAAATA
>NW_013952776.1:128104-129430 GCF_001266775.1 Austrofundulus limnaeus
GTACAATGCTCTAATATTCAGTGAGGGCCCTGCAACACATTTTAGATAACTTGAGCCGATCATTAAAATTTTTACATCTACGATGAAGATGGAATAAAAAATAAATCAACTGGAAGTCTCTTTTAGGTGCATTAGGTTTATTTATTTTTTGTACATGCTGTCATAGTATGGTTATATGACAGTAAAATGGTTTTAAACCAATAGTAATGTACTTTGTTTATGTTTGAAGTGCCTAATGAAAACAAACAGTTTAAGTTAACTATAAGGATTTTTAAGGATATTTATTAGTACTTGCATCGGTACTTGGTATCGGTAAGTACTTTAATGTAAGTACTTGTACTCGGTTTTCAAAAATCTGGTATCGGTGCATCCCTAGACACAGGTAATCTTTGACAAAATAAAGCTCCTCTGGCTCCTCCCAGTGGTCCTACAGTCATTTGCAGAAATACATCACTTTCATGAGACAGTTCCACAAAATCGCAGCACAGAACAGTCCGGCTTTAAACTCCCTCGGGTCATTCATAAATCARAGGAGAAGCCAGCCAGTTCCTGCTCACATGTACGCATTCAGAAATGAACCCAGCAGGACAAAACCAAAAGAGGCATGGAGCAGATCTCAGCTCGGCTTAGGTGGAACGCGACAAATTTGTTGTATGATGGATATCTGCCTTGTATCAAACAAAGCAAACTGAATTAATTAATATTAGCTATCCTGCGGTTCATTATTTTTAAACTACAAAGTTGTTGTTTTACGTCATCTTTAACATTCCCTCTGTAATAAATCTGTTTCTTGATTAATCCTAATTATAGTCTTCTACAAGCTTTGCAAGTGGGAAAACCTGAAAAATCAACAGTGTATCAAATACTTGTTCTCCCCACTGTATAGATAATGCATACTATTTAGATACCATTTTCTGTAAACTTTTAAACTCCAGCCAGGGGCGGACTGGCAATTGGGAGTACCAGGACTTTTCCCACCGGCACGGGGGGGTAGTTGCGTTCAATACCAGTAGATGGCGATAATACGCCAATTCATTGTTTACCAACCACAAAGACCGAAGAAGATTAAAAGTTTGAAAAAGAAGAGGAGGAAGAAGKAGAAGAATCGGACGGGGTGGGGGAGAAAAGATTGAGAAAATCATCTACAAGCAAATTCAGCCAAGTGTCAAAAACTGACATTTATTTTCTGCTGGTGCATCATCCTCATCCTCACTGGAACCTACGTCTGGAGAACAACATGACCAGGAGGAGGATGGTAGTCATGTAGATGGCTGTATTTGTTTCTAGTTTGCTAACTTTTAAAACAATGCATTTAGCTGTTAAATA
>NW_013952776.1:130525-132976 GCF_001266775.1 Austrofundulus limnaeus
ATCTGAAACAGAAAATGAAACTCAAATCATTTTAAACATTTTGTTTATCCCCTTTTGACACTAAGAATGATAATCGCTTTATATTTTGATTTTAATTTCAGTATTTTAATTAAAACAAAAATGAAGTATCCAATCATTTCTTGTTTTTTAATGCCCGTTTCAAAAATGAAAATCCAATGACCAAAAGATACACTGACCGAGCTAACTGCTGCTCTGCTAACTTAATAACTTTACTAATTCCTCAACATTGCATCCTTAGATTTTGTACAGTGTCCTGAGATGATGTTTGTTGTTTCCGCCTCCACCATCGGCCTCCAGCGTTTGCAGACATCATCTGCCAACCCGGACCTTGAATGGGCCAGTCAGGTTCTAAATTCCCGCACCACTTTTTTGCCCCAGTCTGCCCCTGACTCCAGCATCATATGATCTTGAACGTGCAAATTAATATAATTCCTCAAAGCAAACGTGTGTTGTGAAAAACTTATTCTGCCACATTAAATGTAAAGCATGAGTCAATGACATCACTATATTTTGTTCTTGGATCAAGATAATCTAAAGTTTCAACACTTTGTGGTGTCAAATTTAATCACCAAGCATCAATGTAAAAATCCCAATGTATAAAATTTCTTGTAGCTAAAAATATTTTAAATTAAAAACTATGACTGAAAATAATAAAAACTTACTAAACAAACAAAATCAACAGAATCTACATGAGAACTGTTACACACAGTTCTTTTAAACCACAATTCAAATGCTGTGTGATCTTCAAAGATTAATTTTTAGTTTTTTTTTAATTGTCAGTTTCAAGTTATGTCCGTGACCGTTGTGGGCTTTTCAGTCATTAACAGAGGGCTATCAATAATTTTGTCCATGTGTAAATGTAGAAGCAGTGTAAATAAATAACTTGCAACCATGCCACAGTGAAAAGCTAAAATAAGCATAATAGCAGCTAAAACTAGAATACTGTAAGTAAAAAAGTAGCTATGCCTTGCAAAATCATAGTTAAAAGTGAAAGGTAGCAAAACTTGAAAAAGAACCTAGCTGTTACTGGTGTTTCATTCTAGCTGCTGCTAAGTTTTAACTTGAAGCATGAAGCAAATGTCAGCTAATACATTTTAAACTTTAATTGTCTTTATGATTGTTAAAGCTGTTCAAACTAAAGTGAGATTATTTGCTGAAAAAAAATTTGATTGCAGGTACTTCAAAGCCAGTTCCTCCTGAGAAGTCCCCTATAAGTGTGACGTCTCCAACCCAGGATGGAAACACGGACTTTCAGATTGGTGACAGGGTCTGGGTGAACGGCAACAAGCCTGGCTATGTGCAGTTTGTTGGAAGCACACAGTTTGCACCTGGGCAGTGGGCAGGCATTGTTCTGGATGAACCAATTGGGAAGAATGACGGGTCCGTGGCAGGTGTACGGTACTTCCAGTGTGAGGATGGACGGGGCATTTTTACACGGCCTTCAAAGCTGTCCCATACTACACTGCAAGAGAAAGAGGGGAATGAAGGGCGGGCCAGCTCAGTTCAAGAAATCCCTGCGGTCAGCGAGTCTGCATCTGCTGGCCCTACCTCAACTGGTAACTACCCGATATCTCTTTAATGTTCATTTTGTTCATGTTGCATTTCAGAATTTAAATTATAATAGGCCATGATTTCTTTAGGAGATTTTAGTGTAACTTTTAGGTGTAAAAAGTCCATGCATTCATTATGTTATGCATGCCTTCAATTGTAGTGGAGAATAATTGAACACAGCTGAAAAAAATAACTTAAAGTTTAGTAGTGGTTGTTTTTATCGTTTGAAGCAGAAACAGWTTCTAGTTTCCAGAAAAAAAWWTTTTTTTCCTACAAATGTGTTGACTTTAAGGCTGCAAGCATTAATCTGTATTGCTGGACTGGACATCACGTGACTTATCGTGCACCGCACAGGTGCCAATGCTATGTATTGAGTTGAGACTCAGGAACAGTGATGGGATGTAACAAAGTACAAGTACTTTGCTACTGTACTCAAGAGCATTTTTCATGTATCTGTACTTAAGTACATTTAATCATGAGTACTTTCGACTTTTACTCAACTACAATGTACATTAAGTATCTGTATGTTCTACTCCACTACATTTATTAATGCGTTGCATTACAAATTACATTCACATCACAGTAGGGAGTTTGACAGTAATCAATTGTGAGAGGGGAATTGCTGTAATTGATTCACTGAACCACTGCAAAGCAGGAAAATCTTTAGACCCTCCTTCAAGAAGAGTGGGGCGATTTTTGCATCACCTGCTGGAGCTTCAGCAGGAGCATTAGTGGCAACACTAGCTCACCTAGGCTGAACTGTGTGGATCTATATTACTGGTGTAGGTGTTCTGTCTAGGCAGCATACATTATGTCGCATAGTTTACAATTATGTATGTTACTGTGTGTGTGTGTGTGTGTGTGTGTGTGTGTGTGTGT
>NW_013952776.1:135690-140774 GCF_001266775.1 Austrofundulus limnaeus
CCGGATTAGAAGTATAAGTTGAGATTGGTTGATTAAACGGTAACCAGGAGCAAAGTAAAGCAGAGAGAGAGCTCGCCGTAACCTTCTCACCAGAGACTTTACATCCTGCCTTGACAGCTGTGGCCTCCAGCAATTCATCAGTTTTCCCACCCACATAAAGGGTCACACGTTGGACTTACTTTGCTGCTCAGGACTCACTCCTCTTAACTGTACTGCACGGTTCTCACCAAATGCGTCTTCAGCAGCAAAAATGTTCCTGACGTCAGTTTTTGGCTGGTTGTCAACAGATGTCCATTCAGACCGAACGCGTCTGAAGACGCACAATGGGAGGAGCATCTTTGTTCGTTTTCCGGTCTGTTGACGGGTGAAATAAAAATAAAATAAAGAAAATGGCATTGTTTTATTTACTAAAGAGCAAGCAAACGTTGCGCACATCAGATAATTAACTCAAATTAACTCACCAGGGGTCGGATTTTTAAAGCTTGCGTACGCACAAAACGAGCCCAGAAACTTGCGTACGCCACTTTTCATGCCAAGGTTGTGATTTATAAAAATCCAAACTTGACGGGAAAATGTGTGGTCCCTCACGCCAGCTTTGACCCATGCGTACGCTCATTTTGGAGATGTGAAACTGCGACACAGATGGTGAAGTGAGGAATTAGAGCCACACTGTGTAATGATCACTGTCAGATAATTAAAGGTACAGTGTGTAGGATTTTGTCAATTCTTTTAGCCGAAATTGAGATAATCACTAATGACAAAAACAAAAAATGTCTAATCATTGCAGACAAAGACCGTGTTTTATTATTTTTACCTTATAAAAAGCTGTTTATATCTCCATGGTCGTGGGTCGCCACTACTGGCAGCCGCCATCTTGTCTACAAAGGCTCATGAAGGACAAACTGCGGTGGCGGCGTCAAAAACGATTTTAGTTGTAATACTATAAATGTAATATTTGTTGTCTGTCATTAGCTACGTTTACATGGACAAAAGTGAATTAAACAGATTAAACGGTCGTTCGGAATAAAAATGCGTCATGTAAACAGCTCGTTCCGATTATTCTGATCCGATTGAGTTCGATCCGAATGAATTTTTAATCCGAATGAAAAGGGTGGGTTATGCCGATTGATAATCGGAATGAGGTTCATGTAAACACTTAATCAGATCATCTTATTCTGATTGTAGAAAACTGACCTGTGCGCATGTCTGCTGACTTACATCCACCCGGTGGGACAGCAGCGCTCCAGCTGCGCAGCACCGTGTAGAACTTTTTTTCACACTCTCTTAACAGATGAAAAAGGAGGCAAACAGCAGACGTTGCTTCGCAAAAAATAAAAATAAAAAGCACGTATTGCTTCATCTGCAGGCTGCAGCTCAACCGAGGAGTAACAACGTCTCTACCTTTATTAAAAGCTGACACGGGTCCGTCCTGAGCGCACAGAGGAACTTTGTTTACGTTTGTAACATGGAAGTAGAGCTGAATGTTTACAACACTGTGCATGTCCGGACTTTTATTCTGAATAAAACTCCGGTGCATGTAAACACTATTTATTATCGGATTGTGTCCATGTAAACAGTACATTCGGATTATTTAATCTGAATACATTTCAATCCGATTAAAAAATTTTGTGCGTGTAAACATAGCTGGTATAATTTTACTTGTTAAAGCTCATAATCTTACCACTTGAAACATCACTAGCCCTGAAGCTGCTGGTAGATATCGCGATTGGAATTATCAAAGGTTTTTGACACCTGAGAGACACCGTAGCAACTATCAAATAAACAAAATAAGCAAATATCTCCAGCCAGAAAACCAACTTCAGACAGTCGATTTCAGCTAAAGGCTCCTGTCCATCTGTGTCAGGTTCAGGAAACCATCACGTGGAAAAATTATTCTCTCCCGATTGGTTGCTGCTGCACGTTGAGCAGCCAAAGTTCAATTTGTTGAACTCCAGCAGCTGCTGCTTTGGACGTGCCGCATGCACGGAAAATGCTCTGCCGCATCCTACCGCTACCACTGCTCTAAACAACTGCCAAAACGTGCTGCAACATGCTGTGCTGCTCCTAGATGTGCGTCCACCATAGACTTTACATGTAAACTGGATGCTTTGGCTGCTCAAAATGTGTTTGGTGGGAACCCGGCTTACCTCTGCTGAACTTGCATTTACTGCATTTGCATTTGCATTTACCTGTTGCTCTCTTTTAGTGTCAATCTTAAATTTTCTTCTATCAAACCCCAATGCACTCTCTCCTTTCATAATATTAAGAATATAAATCACGATATTCTTCTTTCCCATGTTGACAATACCTTCTCCTCCTTCAGCTCTTCTAACCTGGACAATCTTGTCTCTTTCTACAATAACAGCCTCACCAACATCCTTAACTCTGTCGTTCCGTTAAAAACCCGGTCTGTCTCCTTCTCAAATTCTGCACCCTGGTTCACTCCAGAACTCCGTTCCTTGAAATCCAAAGGCCGGAGCCTGGAGCGCCTCTATAAGAAAACKGGTCTCACAATTCACAAGGATGTCTACAAGAACCACATCAAACAGTARAAGGACAGTATTTCTCAAGCCAAATCCAGTTAATTCCCTAACATCATCAGTTCCAATGTTGGCAATTCTCACTCTTTCTCTCTTCAACCGTACAGTCTCATCTCATAACTCTTTACCCTCTCACATTGGTGTCCACTGATTTTTGTAACTTTCTGTTGTCCTACTTCAATGAAAAAAATTCTGTCCATTTGCAAACACCTTGGCCCAATCACCGCTCGCAGCTCACTTGTCGATTTCCCCCCCACACCTCTCTGTTTTCTCCCTCCCCACTGCTGCTGACATCTGTGCTATCTTTAGCAAGTCTGAGCCCTCATCCTGCCAGCTCGATCCATTTCCCACTGCTCTTGTTAAATTCTGCCTCCTGTCTCTGCTCCCTATCATCACCAGCATTATCCACTCCTCCGTGACCTCTGGTATTGTTCCCACAGCTTTTAAATCAGCAGCCATTACCCCCATCATCAAGAAACCCGGTCTCGACCCAAGTAACTTCTGTAATCTTAGTCCCATCTCTAACCTGCCCTTCATCTCCAAGATTCTAGAAAAAGTTGTCGCCAGTCAACTCCATTCTCACCTTTCCAACAATAACCTTTATGAGGAGTTTCAATCTGGTTTTCGCCCCCACCACAGCACCGAAACCGCCCTCATAAAAATCACCAACAATCTTCGCCTTGCTGCCGACTCTGGTCTCCTGTCCATCCTCATCCTTCTTGACCTAAGTGCTGCTTTTGATACAACCTCTCATTCTATTCTCCTCAACAGACTCAGATCCATTGGCATCTCAGGTACTACGTTTGACAGGTTCAAATCTTATCTTTCCAACCACACTCAATTCACCCAGATAAAATCCTTCCACTATCAGTCATCCACCGTCTCCACTGGTGTGCCCCAAGGCTCTGTCCTTGGACCCCTTCTCTTCATTACTTACCTCTTTCCTCTTGGTTACATTTTCTGCAAGTTTGGTGTCCGTTTTCATTGTTATGCCGATGACACACAACTCTACCTGTCAACCAAGCCAAACTCCACACACCCTCCCTCTATCCTCTCTGACTTTCTCAATGAACTCAATGACTGGTTTTCAGACAATTTCCTTCAGCTGAATAGTGATAAAACAGAAATCTTTGTTGTCGGCACTAAAAATTCCATCTCAAAATCTAATAATCTCCTCATCCCTATCAACAACACTCTGCTAACCCCCTCCCCTCAGGTCAAGAGTCTTGGTGTCATCCTCAACACCACTCTCTCCTTCACTGCTCACATCAATAATGTTACTCGGTCTGCCTACTTCCACCTCAGAAATATCAACCGTCTCCATCCATCTCTCACACCCTGCACCACAGCCATCCTTGTCCACAGTCTTGTGACCTCACGGATTGACTACTGCAACTCTCTCCTTTTTTGGCCTCCCCAACAAATCGCTCCATAAGCTTCAGATGGTGCAGAACTCGGCTGCATGTGTCTTCACCCAAACTTCCTCCCATCACATCACTCCAGTCCTGCAGCAGCTCCATTGGCTCCCGGTCAAATCACGCATCGTCTTCAAAATTCTTCTCACTTTCAAAATTATCCTCCATCTTGCCCCTCCTTACATGTCTGACCTTGTACACCCCCTCTCGTCTCAGATCCTCTTCTTCCCTAAACCTCCAAGTACCCACTGCCCGCCTCTCCACCATGGAGAGCAGGGCCTTCTCCTCTGGAACTCTCTACCATCTGACCTAAGAAACATCATCTCTCTTCCTGTGTTCAAGACGGCTTTGAAAACACATCTCTAGATTAGCGTATCCCTCTTAACTTCATTTGTAAACAGTTCTCTGTAGCTTATGCCTGCTTGTCTCTAACTGAATTTTCACACATTCTTCTATGATGTGTCTGCTGTAAGTGTCCTTGGGTGTCCTGAAAGGCGCTTTTCAAATAAAATTATTATTATTATTATTATTATTATTATTATTATTATTTATTGCCCAGTATTGTGGCATAGGCCGGATCACGGCTAAGGTACAAAGGGTGGTACATTTCTGCTTGCAGCTCTTCTATTTCTTTATTTACTTTTCTTAACCTTTGTCCTTCAGCCCAGGGCACTTGTATAAAGACATGCCACAGTCGAGTGGTAGCATCTAGTGAGTCCGTGTCCAATCTGTCAGATCCAGACTCCATTAAGAGGAAAAGGAGGGAGCTGAGGCTTGGAGATCGTGTCTTGGTAAGAGACACAATGAGTAAAACCATTAAGAAAAGCAGAATTTCACATGTAAATACAAGGCTTTGTAGAAGATTAATGTTTTGTACATGCAGTAAACCCTATATTTACATTCACTGGCCACTTTATTAGGTCCTGTTGTTCAATTGCTTGTTAATGCAAATAAACAAACAACCAATTACATGGCAGCAAGTCAATGAATCAAAACAAGATGGACAACTTGCTGAAATTCAAATTAGGCATCAAAATGAAGTTAAAACATAGATTTATAAGATTTTGTGTGTGTGTGTGTGTGTGTGTGTGTGTGTGTGTGTGTGTGTGTGTGTGTGTGTGTGTGTGTG
>NW_013952776.1:140829-143015 GCF_001266775.1 Austrofundulus limnaeus
GTGTGTGTGTGTGTGTGTGTGTGTGTGTGTGTGTGTGTGTGTGTCAGACAGGCTGGTCAAAAACCTTTGATCTACAAGGATTCTTAAGCCTGATTTATTTTTAGTCAAAAGTAGTTTCCTACAGGGTATGCACCAAGCATTATATGATCAAAATTAAACTTGGAACTTGCAGGCGTAATTGTTTTAGACAAGTGGCTCTAGTGGATGCTTTCTGAAAGCAATATCTGCTGAGGTTTTGCTGGCTGAGGCTGTTGAATAATACATCCATCTTTTCATCTGTTCCATCAAAAACTGATCAAGATAGTCAAATAAAACAATAAATAAATAAAATTTTGTGACAGACACATGATCAATATTAATAAAAAAATACATCCTATAGAATGTTGATAATTTTGCTGAAAAGAACATGGAGTGAAAGGAGAAACTGAGTCCAACAGCTTGAGAGGAAATTGTGGATAAAAAAGGAAAGATCACATCACTAGTTTGTCATAAAAATCAAGTGAGGCATTCTGTGTTGTTTGCTACCTGTTTGTCTTACCTGATTCCCAATTGGTTGGCAGCTCAATTACTCTCAGCTGCTGCGTATCTTTGCAATCAGCTCTCTGGGTTCAGAAGGCTGTTCCGAAGATCAGATCCTCGCTGAAGCATTGCTTGTCCTGCGTAAAGCATTTCAGCCGCTCAGAGTTTTGCCTTACCTGTGTCCTGTTAACCTGTGTGTTTTCCTGTGTACGGCGTTTACCTCCTGTGGAACCATCTGGTCGATCTTCTAGTACCTACATGTAGTGATGGCCAAWTGAAGCCTCATGAAGCAGTGAGGCTTTCCAACCCATTGCTTTTCTCAAAGGTTCATTATTCGGTGCTTCATTCATTGCTCACTAGTGACACCTGCTGCTAAACTGAAACTGACAGCAATGTCACCCAAATAAATCACACTTCCAAATGTATTAGAACAGGGGGTGGCCAACCAGTCYCTCGCAGGCGACTGTTCACCTGTCAGCTGATTCCCAGGTGCCTGCGAAGCGCAACCTTGCAGCTGACGACAGCTGTCATCAGCTGTAAGGTTGCGCTCCGGTCGGGAGCTCGCCGAGCTTCATTCTAACTCCGACAGAAGTGGTGGAGGTGGGAGGAGGAGAGCAGAGGGAGCGCGTTCAGGAATGTAAACTCCTCCCGTCTCCCACCTCCACCGCTTCTGCTGGAGTTAGAATGAAGCTCAGAGGAGGGTAGTCTCACGAGCTTTGGGTGCTGTGAATCAGCGCTCCGAACATGATCTTGCGAGACTTTAGGGTCACGTGTTTAAAACATGARCTTGAGGCGGAAAATAATGAACGAAAAACGAGCTATCAAGCAAACAAAAACTTATTATTTTCACCTGGAGTGGGAAGAGGACTCATATGTAATTCGAATGCTGCCTTGTCCAAAAAGGATAACGTGGAACGGCATTTCAAAACAATGCACAAACGCGGATTTCCTCCTAAAACCGCACAGTATCGATTTTCACACCAGAGGTAAGGCTAAAGTAGCCATCCTGCCTCAACACAAAAAACATCTTTCAGCAATGTCCAAGTTATGAAAGAAGCGTTTGATGCTGCAGATATGCTTTTCCGTGATTTTAAAAATAAATGTGAGATTGTGGCTGCTATAAAGAGGCGCAATTGACCAGGATGGTTGACATTGTGTCCAAATTCGTGTTCGTGTTTCTGCTGGACTGCTCTGGTGTTGAAAATGAGGTTTTTACTCTGCAAAATGACAGTGGGATAAAATCCTGAGCAACAAGTGGCATGGATGGAGAGTTCTGCAGTCTGCTGTCAGAGGAAACGTATCCTAACATCAGAWGAGGTGCTTTGAACTTGACAGAACTTTTTGGATTTACCTGTGTGAGTCTGCTTTCTCTCACACGAAAATCATCAAATCCAAGAACAGATCCACAATAACTGATGAGGCGCAGGCAGGTCTCCAGATGATCAACTACCTCATACTGCCCGCCCTGGTTCCTCCTCCCAGTATCAGAAGTCCCAATAAGGTAGAGACATTTATTTTTATATAGCCTGCATAAAAAGGTTTTCTCCTCTAGATTTTACACGTTGTGTCTGTATGTTGTTTTTTATATTTTTTATGTTATTTGTTTTATTACATTTTAGACCAGACTGACTTGCACCTTTGTGTTTATTTATTTATTTATTTATTTA
>NW_013952776.1:144944-146161 GCF_001266775.1 Austrofundulus limnaeus
CATTTATTTCCAATAATGATAGGTTCTGTCCTCCATAGCGCAAAGCTTGAAAATTGTAAAATAAATTTGAAACAGAGTTTTTCAAAAAAATCCATAAAACTTGAAAAAATCAGATTTATCCCTATAAATTTCCTGCAAAAATGGAGGGAAAATCTGTGTAAATTACAATCTGTACAACTTGACATGTATAAATTTCACTCTTTCTACAGCTTTTCAGTCAGTTTTTGCTTTGTGAGACTGATGTCTGTCCTGATAAAACAAAAGAAAACGATGTTTCTGGATTGTGGTTATTTTGTGGTTTCATTTGTTTTTTTTTTTTTCAGAATAGGACCTTTTTAACTGTTTCTGACGCACCAGCAAACCACCTACTACAACCCACGAAGCAACAGGATTCATCGCGCTTTTATGTTGAGAAACAACACGCAAAATAAAGCAGTGGCGTGGCCGATGTGATGCGAGGCATTGTTTGTCGTTGGTCCTGTGATTTTCGGCAAGACGACGCAAGCATCGAAGAAGGGCTTCATTTGACACGCCCCCTTTTTACTCGATACGTGCCTCAAAGCCTTGCTTCAGATGTCCCATCACTGCCTACATGAGAAGAACCTGTAAGAGTGCCACTCACCTGATCCCTCCTGAGCCGCTGCCTGTCTGGCTCCATCCTGGAACTTACTGTGCAAACCTGTGGAAAKTGGACCCTCCCCCTCATGCTGAGCCTCTACCTAGGACCTATCTGGATCCTGTGCTCCCACAGTGTAAATAAAGTCACTTACTTTTTGATTACTGTCTCCCGAGTCTGTCTGTCACTGAGCTGCTCGCCTTTAACTATTTGTTTAACCTGATCTCAACCTTTTTTCTCCAGGTCCTAGTTCCAAAAAGGTAGAACAAAAATAGGAATCAATAATAACTGATATTGATCGATATGAAAGGCTTATCTCATGATACATTTTTTCAATCATCTCACCCAGCCCTAAACTTGGCAAATATGCTGTCTGCTTGATCCTGTTTTAGTGTGATGTGCAGCAGTGGGAGGTCTGTAGAAGGACTTCTCGCTAGCAAACTCTCTTTGAATATAAATTGTTCATGCAAAAAAGACTTTAATCATATCACCAAGATCCAATATCTCAATCCTTTTTAAAGTATAAAGATCCATTTATACACAATGGGCCTCATGCAAGAACCGTTCGTACGCACAGATTTGTTCTTAAGTTGTGCGCACG
>NW_013952776.1:147176-153270 GCF_001266775.1 Austrofundulus limnaeus
ATGTTCGTACGAACCCTTTGTACGAACAAAAGTAAGAGAAATTTAAGAATACGAACATGTTCTTGCATGAGGCCCAATCATCTCCAAGAATAAGAGAATGACGCAAAAAAAAAGAATTGCCTCATTTGGATTTAAAGTCTCAAAATTGGTTGCTAAGGGACACACCTCAGAAAAGGGGTGAAAGAGTGGCTTGTGAAGTTATAATACAGAGGAATGTAGATCGAAGCATTGCAGTTTCAATTTATTTTAACTGAATGAATTTTAACTTAATGTTTTAAATGTGAAAATGAAGGATATAAAAGCATGATATGTCCACTTTAAAGTAGATGGACCACACCAGAAACTCATTTCACAAAAGTCAGATTTCTAAAATCAGGATATATCAGCTGTAAGCTGAGRTTGAACAAGCCTTCAACTTGTCAACTGCTGTAATCTGTTGCTCTAACACCATGCTCAYTCAAGGCGGCTCATTCAACCCAGCTGTAAATTTAGGATTAATGAACATTCACGGTTTGCTTACTCTAGACCCATCAGGTGGATCACAGATTTCCTGATCAGGCATGCGCAGTAAGACACGTGAGTCTCACCTCTTCCCCTTTAATGGATAATAATGATTCATACGAAAAGTTGGAGCGAAACACCGACTGAATGCTGAAATAATTTCAAAAGTAAAAACTTTTTGCCACTGAATCTGTTTGTAAGTTATCTGAAATTAACATGAATTATTGCGGCTGTACATTTATGAAATGACGATACAGATCAACAAGGGGTGTAATGAAGATGGACTCCCACCGGACTGTGTGTGTGTGTGTGTGTGTGTGTGTGTAGGAGGGGTCCAGTGGGACGGGGAGATCTCGCAGAACTGAGCGCTGAAGGGAGAGGGGGGAGCGCGAGTTCGGCTCCAGTGTGCGCGTGTGTTGGGGGGGATCAGGGGCGAGGTGCTGCAGCAGGCACAAAGAAGCTGAGGTTGAGGGMTTTTTTTTCAACAGATAACCTGTGTAGATATACCTAAGCTTCCTAAGCTTGTTTGTCTATTTGCTAAGCTTGCTAACTGTTCCACCCTCTGACTGCTGCAGGGGCGTGTCTTAGAGAGAGGTTTATATATCAGGACACAYCRGCTGTGACGAAACTGTGCAGAAGCACGTCACAGCGGAGAGCCGTTAACCAATATGCAAATTAGCCTGCAGTACCACTGCTCCACCCATATGCGCAGCAAAAAGACGTTTTTAGACCAAATATTACAGATTTGAACAAATACACACAAAAACATCAAAATCAGCACAGAAACAAGTACTATATAACATTTTAGACACATTCTAGACAGTTTATCAGCTAAAAAAAGTTAATTTTGGGGTAAGTTACTCATTAAAATCACGACCATGATTTTAATTAAGAGCAATCTGTAGGTTTGTGAGGCCACAGGTTATTAAAATAGTTCAGTCATCAAAATACACACAGAAAACACTCAAAAGAGTTGTAGTTTTATTTTTGGCCAGTTAAAACTAACTGACTTTTATTAAGAGGATAATATTGAATGGTTAATATGTGATCAAACAAGAAATGAGCTCTCAGTATAACACAATTAATCTTCTACTTTTCAAGCAGTTGAACTAATTAAGCAGTTTGTCTAACAGTTTTAACAGAGAGAGAGACTGAGAGACTAATCTTAGCTAAGGTTGTGATCTTTCATTTATGTATTTTAAAGCTGTGAGCCTGCGAGGCAAAGATGAGCACGTCAGCCAGTTTTACCATGTCATGGCCAATCCAAATGAGGTAGGCTGACAAGACGCCAGCTAAGATGTTTGCCTGAATGGACAGCAGACACCGTGGCCTTCTTTGTCGGTCGTAGACCTTTTGTGGACCCGGTGCAGTCAGCAGCGTGGCAGTATGGCTCAGAACCGGGCTCGTCAGGAGCTTTGGAAAAACTCACAGCAGCAGGGTAGTTGCAGGGTGGCTCGCCAGTTGGTTTGAGCTCAGGGGCTGCTCAAACAAAAGTTGTACTCCAATCAAAAGGAATATTTCCTTGGAAGTTCAAAAAGAAAAAGTTGATGCGACAAAAAGAAAGAAGCTGGAAAATGGCTGTTTTCCCAGCACAGAATGCAAGAAGCTGGAGGCCTTCACGGTGCCTTAATCTAACGCAGTGTTTCCCAAAGTTGGGGTCGGGACCCAAAGTGGGGTCCTGAAACATCAAGGTGGGGTCCTGAACAGATTTTCTGAATTAATTACATTTTTGCCTAAGTTGTTACAAAGGAGTGAGGTTAGTGTATTTAAAATGGATAAATGTAGTATAATAAATATTGTTAGTATGCCCATGTTTAGTTGACCTGATACAAATGTTTATCATCCAAACATAGTTGGGTACATGTCTCTGCTACTGTTATTTTGTGGGTCAAAAGCTGAAAAGTTTGGGAACCACTGCACTTTGGTTCCCAAAGTTGGGCTTGAACCCAATTATGGGTCATGAAGCACCTTGGATAATCTCCAGAAATCAATTTAAAGGGTGATAAAATCATTGCTGATGTGATATTTTCCCTATAATTATTACAAAAACACAAAATAAGTATAAATAAGTATTTATATTTGTGTACAAGCTGTTTAGATTGTCAAAAAGCCTGTGTTTTTTAGGGTTATTAAAGAAGTTCGTGTACTCAGACCAGTAATATTTGGGGTCACAAGTTTTTGCCATGAATATTTTGTGGGTCAGAAGATAAAAAGTTTGGGAACCACTGATCTAGTGAGGCAAAAACAACAGACTGACGAATACTGTAATAGAGCAGAGTTTTTATAGACTGAGCACAGCGAGTTACTGTTCTCAGGACAGAGGAGAAAAGAATGTGGGAGTGAATTGCAGGTGTGTAAGTTTCTCGTGACAATGTGTGTGTGATGTCTCTGTATGGAAACCCAAATCAAAACAGAAAAAGTAACACCCAAATATCTTATGAGCAGGAGTAACTAAACTCTGAAAACAGCATATTAATTTCTAATTAACTAATGGTTAATTATGAACATTGACTAAACAGACGATTAAAAACGAATGAGTAATGCTCATCAAAATAGACGAAATAAAAGTATAAAAATATAAGCATTGACTAAGACATGTATTTTGTTATCATTAACTCACAAAAGTCTAAGCATATTCAAAGACAACAAATGCAAAGTTATTATAAGCTAAATTAGAGAGCCCTTAAAAATAAAGACAAAATGTCAAACATATTAAAGGGTTTAAACATTGGAATTATACCTAGAGAAAAAACAGCAACAGAAGGTTTGTTTTATWTTTTTGTTTTTATCAACAAACAGCAAATTTCTATGAGAATACAAACCATGTTTCTTTCCCAGAGGAAAGGAAAGCTTTTCATTTTTTACAGCTCTCAGCAGAGCTGAAATTATTCAGTCTGGGGAAAGGAGAGGTTTGACCCCGGGTGGTCAAAGGTCAACCAGTGGCGAGGTGAGTTGAGGGGTTTCCCTACATCTGCTAAAAAATAAAATGAATATACTTTCTCTGTAGTATTTTAATGCAAAGTAAAATAAATAATAAATTTAATAATTGTATGAAACACTGATTTCTAATCAGACACTGCAAAAATTAGCTATCTTAAAATAAGTTTAAAATGCTAGATTATACTCTGAATTTTTTCAAATTAATGATAATTAATAATCCACAGTTTGGCAATTGCACTTGGTAAGAAATAAAGTAAACTTTTCATGTTAACGATCAAAAATCCAACATATTCTGATCTTGCTTAGTGTATCGGTCTAAAAACAAGATCAAAAATACATTTTAGCTGATATAAGACTGTAAAACTTGATCAGATGAACAGTTTTTGCAGTAAAGTGACCGTCTACTGCTTAAGCTTCACTTTAATCCTGATTTCAGAGCACTTTTTACCATGGAAACGTAAATGCCTCCCCTCCCATGCAACTGATTTAAGGCTTAACTAATTCAGGTTTACACCAAAATCCCGGCTTAATCACTTATCCTAGATTCATGCAATAGTCTCCTGGTGCCACTCTTATCAACCAAGAACAAGAACGTGAGGCTGCAYTTCACCCAGGCTCACCAAATTGGGACAATAAGAAAATGGAAAAATATTGACAAGTCTGAGTCTGGATTCCTTGGACTACAATGATATTCACAGTCACCAGATCTCAATCCAACTTGACACCTTTCGGATGTAGTGGAATGGGAGACTCTTGTCATAAATGTGTAACTGACAGATCTGCAGCAAAAACATGATGCTATCATATCAATATTAGGGCTGGGTGATACGGCTGAAAAATGTATTACAATAGAAGCTATCGATTGATATCAGTAATTATTGATTCGTGTTTAGTTTTACATATTTGAAATAAAGACCAGGAGAAAAACGGTGTAGTAATATGAAAAACTGGTGATGTGACCATTCCTCTTTTATCCACAATTTCCTCTCAAGCTATTGGACTCATTTTCTCCTTTCACTCCATGTTCTTCTCCACGTTTTTCTTTTTTTTTTTTTTTTTGCCAACTTTTGAGCAGTTATGAGGCACAGTAGCAAAATTGCTACTGCACGTTACTCAACAGGTTGTTGCTAGCTTACCAAAGAGGYAGTGCGTTAGTTGATGTCATGCCACCAACCTTGCTTAGCAGGGCCATAAGAGGTTGAGCTGCAAAAGCTATTTTTGCCTACATGCCCCAGAGGGCCGTGAGGTTCTGGTTTCTAGTTCAGTAAAATTGTCATCATTCTATTGGATGTATTTTCTATTGATATTGATGATGTGTCTATCATGATATATATTGTTATCGACTTGTTGAATCTCACATGAATATTTAAGGCAGCTCTGAAGGCAAAATGGCGTCAAACTCAGTACTAGCAAGTTGTACCTAATAAAGTGGCCAGTGAGTATAAAATATTTTTATACTATATTAAATAAATGTTTTGTTTGTTTAATGCCCTGTCACACTATCGTGTTTTAGACAACTTATGTCAACTTATAAAAATGTTATTACACTCAGAAGGTGTCTACGTTGAAGATGCAAAAAAATTATCTACTGAAGCTACTTTTGAGTATACACTTTACATAGTGTAGTGCTAATAATCAAATTAAATATGTAACTTCTATYAGTAACTTGGTCATAACATTTTTGTAAGTTGGCATACGTTGTGTACATAATCATAGTGTGACAGTGCCTTTAGCAATGAAATAATTGGATTCGTCTTGGTGAACTCTTAGATACAAGGATTTGTCTGTTTGTATGGTTCATTTGTAAAATAATTATATTAAAAATATTTTTCATGCGTAGGTTGGTGGTACAAAGACAGGAGTGGTGCGTTTTCTTGGCGAGACTGACTTTGCCAAAGGAGAGTGGTGCGGTGTGGAACTGGATGAACCTTTGGGCAAGAATGATGGCGCTGTAGCTGGGACCAGGTGATACAAAATTGTTTTAGGCAGATTAATTTTTTTATCGAATAGTACTGTATTTGCAATGTATATAGTACATTCCCAATACAGGAACAGTTGCAGCTTTGTATAAAATGTAYGTAACAACAGAAGACAGTCATTTGTAAATTGCAATAAATACATATTCACAGTGTATCACAGTAAACATAAAAAACTACTAAACTAAAAATTGTACAATTAAAAAGGTAATATTGAATTTTAAGTAGCAGCACATTTCAAAAATAATAGGACAGGGGCAACAGAAGGCTGGGTATTCTTTTGCAACTAATAAGATTAATTGACAACAGGTCAGTAAGAGGGGACTAGGTATTAAAAAGACATTTTACAGGCTCAATCGCTCAGAGGTAAAGAGGCAGATATGCACWAATCTGCAAAGAACTACGTCTAAATATAGTGGGACAATTTCAGAATAATGATACTCAATGAAAAATTGTAAAGATTTGGGATGAACAGATGATTAACAGGCTTCTGCAGAATTTGAAGATATAATTAAARCACTGAATCAGGTGTGTTGGAGCAGAGAAACAAGGAAAACCTGCAGGATAGCAGTTCTCCAGGACCTGAGTTTGACATCCCTGCCATACCTGAACACCACCTGTAAACACTGTTGTCTTCTCTGAACCAGACTGTGCCAAAGTGGAAAACTGTTCTGTGG
>NW_013952776.1:153950-166648 GCF_001266775.1 Austrofundulus limnaeus
GCCGCCATGTGATTGGCTGATTAGAAATTAAGTGTTAACGAGCAGTTGGACAGGTGTACCTAATAAAGCGGCCGGTGAGTATATGTTTACCATGTGTCACTGTAAAACAATATTTTATGAACMTAGTAAATCATTGCATTCTACAATATTTTTATTTACATTTTATTCAACATCCCAATTTTAATATACTGTACAATACAGTTGTAAAAACTTTTATTTTTAAGAGTCATCAACTCAAAATATTTCTTAGGTATTTTGTGCCTGTACTATTGTCTATCCATACAGATTAGTAAGCTGCCTTCTCTTTTGTGTAGTGTAACTGGAAGGTACACAGCTCATAATGCTTAAAGAAACAAAAAAATACACAACTGGGTATGATTTCATTCTAGAGTCAATTCTGCATTTTACTCATTTTTTAAAATGGTTGTTTGTGTGAATGCCTTCATGCTATCATTATCCTATTGACAGTTTATTTTATGTTTTTTTGTTTACTCAAAAACACACTTTGTGTTAATTTCACATTTAATAAATCAAACATTCAGCTTAATCACAAATAGTGTGCTGGAACTGTTTACCTTATTTAAATAAACTTTTCCTAGAAAAATATATGAAGATCTYTTTAAATTATTGAAAAACATTAGCTTTAAATTCTGTTTTAGCATATTTGCTCTGTTTTTGTGTTCTTGTGGTACTTTTAGCTTTTAGCTATTGTCTTGTTACATTTAACATTTAACTATTGTTTTGTCAGTATAAGCTTTTTTGCTGCAGTTTTGCTAGTTTTGGCTTTTTGCTACGGTCTTGCTAATTTTAGTTTTTAGATATAGTTTTGTCTATTTCAACTTTTACATATTATCTAATTTTAGCTTTGTGCTAAAGTTTAGCTGATCCCTTATATTTAAACAACCAYTTCATTAGTTGGGGAGAAATGTGTTAAATACTTTAAGCTGCCTAAGAAATCAAATAAACAATCAGAAATGGTTTAAATAACAAGCCATAAAACTGATGTGAAGATTTTTAGGCTGATCTTGTAGAGTTTTGAATTAATGTCTTTGGGTTTTGTTACTGTACTGTATATTATTGTCCATGGGTTTCTTTTACTTACTTGTGTGTTCAGTTCTTTAGTGTTTTCTTTCCCTTTATGTCTCTCCCCAGCTCCACCCACACACCTGTTCCCTTGTGTTTCTCCCAGTTGTTTCCAATTATCTACTTGTTTATTTCCCTATCCTGTCTCRACGCCCTTGTTGTTTCATTCTGCTGTTTTCAGTGCTTTTTGCTGCCATGGCAGCTCTTCTCTTTACGTTGATTTAACAAATCAGTTTTCGTTTAATGTCCTTGTGTCTGCCTGCTCTTAGGTCAACTTCTTTACAAACGTGACAGATCTAAATGTTTCCATAAACTGACTGTGTGTTCCAACCTATTTTCCCTCAGATATTTCCAGTGCRTGCCCAGATATGGCCTTTTTGCTCCTGTTCACAAGGTCACACGGATTGGATTCCCTTGCACCACTCCTACCAAGACAAAAAGCTCCCACAGGAGGTCCACTCTTAAGAGGAGTCCCAGTGGTTCCTCAATAAGCTCCCTTAGCTCAGCCACCTCCTCCATCAGTGGCAAACCCAGCCGTGCAGGACTGGTAAGACTTATCCTGTAATAATAACAGCTGATACAAAACCTTGTTTAGTGTCTTAGCTGAAAGTTTAGATATCCTGTCGGTAGCCTCCAGGAGTCYTGGGCGGGGTGTGCACGCGAGGTGGGGATGCTGTGATGCGTAAGCTTGGTGTAGTTTAAAAATCCTTTTCATCAAATMTATTTTTAATCTGAAAAGGGCTGCACTGAGAAGTGTTATTAGGAGCTCAGCAGATGCTGCTGATAGCCTGCAGGGGTTGCAGGGCAGGCCGGGGGGATGGGGGAGGTGTGCTCTGTGATGAGGACGACACAGCCCAGAGGAGGAGCTGATCCCAAAAGGTGGTTCTAGTCCCAACCGATCATTTTTGCTCCCCTGCCTGGCTGCCTATTTGTCAAACATGCATGAATGTATTAAAYCAAGACTCTGGGCTTGTTTTTGATGAGAGGATAACATAACATGATATGAAGCTCAAAAGCTGATTTTACATGATATTGTCCCTTAAAGGAATAGATTTGCTTAGCACAAATATGACTARATAAAACCTATTTCACTGTAAAAAGTTGTTCAAATGTGCAGTTTTAGTTTTATTTGAGCTTGTGTACCAAACCACTTGTCTACTGCAAGTTGTGATTTGGTTCGCATGTAGTGTAAATTTGGGGTGCTGCGCAGTTCACCGCCATTCGTTTGCACCCCAATTTATATGGTGTCCGCTCYGCTCCAGTGCGAAGCACAGAGGAGGTCTGAAAAATGTTTGTAGGAAATGCGAGATTGRGTGATAAATCCAGTGATAAATGTGGAAGTCATAGCAAAAGAAATGTTTGTGTGGAAGACTCCAAACACAGTTGAAACTGTATCACTGTCATCCTTTTGAAACGTCTGATTTCAAAATAAAATCCACGTGTTTCATGTGTGTATGTACGTGTTGCATGCTACATGTTGCCATCTTCTTCCCAAACAGAACGATACGTTTTGACAGCATTTGTGTGTAAACATACCCATATATTTATTATTATAGCTAGGATTTCTACAAAATTAGTCTGCCTTTTGTGAATTATTTTGAAAATAAGGATGTTGTGCTTGTTCTTTTTCCCTTTTGTGTYACATCATCTTTGTAGATTGACTTCGATTCAGCTCCGGCATCCGGAAAAAATAGTATTGAATCTAATATTGGCGGATTGCCATCAGCTCACCTGCACCGCCACGCAGAGCCAGTGTAAATACTCTCGTTAATTATAATGGTTGCGTATTTACTGCGGAGGTCAGACCAGAGCAGAGTGGAATTGCATGTTGTGTAAATTGACTTGACCAAGAGAGTAGGAATATGTTAATAATCTTGTTTAACCTTTTGAGCAAGAAAAGTAAACATTTTCTTCAGCCTATGTTTGTATAATTTTTCAGCTAACAGAAACGTCTGCTCGGTACGCGCGTAAGATTTCCTGCACCACAGCACTTCAAGAGGCTCTGAAAGAGAAGCAGCAGCACATTGAACAGCTGTTAGCAGAGAGGGACRTGGAGAGAGGCGAGGTCGCCAAAGCAACCAGCCATGCGGGAGAAGTGCAGCAGGAGCTGGTTCTGCTGAGGAAAGGCCGGGATCAGGTCAGATAAAGTCATTCATTCATTCATTCATTTTATTTATCAAATAAATTGCACTGCATACAGTATAAAGTAACATTAATATAAATGTATAACACAATAAAGCATAAAGCTTATTTCCATTGTGGTCCAGCACATAATCATCAAAAAAAATCAAATAATCAAAAAGCAAACAAAAAAAAAACTAATAATAAATATAATCATTCAATTCTTGCCTGATTAARCTTTGGAATAAAAACTGTTTAACTTGACATTTGAACAGGGGCTTACGTACAGTAACCTGAATATGCTCAGGTAACTCGTTCCACAGCAATACACCAGTATAACGAAAGGAGGATTTGCCATAAGATTTGCCAGCTGGGTCTTGAAATGACTTTACTGAACCTTGAGTGACGAATGAGTGACGACTGAATGACGATTGAGTGATGATTGAGTGATGATTTTGTACCGGTTCAAACTGTTGAGATAAGTAGTTTGGAGCTTTATTGTTTGTAATACTATGAAGAAGATTATATTTTAATTGATTAACCCGTAGCTCAAATGGTAGCATTCCAACCTGACTAAACCCCTGTGCTCCAATGTGTGTGCGAGTTCCTACATTTAATAGATATCGTATCACTTCGTTCTGGGTATGCTGTAGCTTAGTCTTGTAGTGCTTACTTAGTCTGGAATACCAGAATGTGCAAGCGTAGTCAAAGTGACACTGTACTAATTCAGAATTCAGAATCGTTTGTCATTCACACACAACATCAAGATGCAGTGCAGAATGAAATTTGCAGTTTAGAACATCCGTCCGGAGAAACACACACATGACAAACATGGGGGAACGAATGTCCAGGGTCTTTCGCAACTTAATGCGCTACCTTTGCAGTTTAGAATACTCACACAATAGGAAGGGTAAGTTTAAAAAAAGAGCTTTGATCCTATGTTTTATACAGAAAACACATAAACATATGCACAAAAAAACTACTCTGCGACAGTGCAGTTAGCTAAGGAGGAGAGGGGGGTGGGGTGGGGTCAAAACACATGGTATAGGGAAGGGTTCAGCGGAGCCGGTGACATCCAGGGCAGAACTCCGTGTTGGAACCGATCCGAAGACCTCAAGAGTCCAAACCAGTTGTTATCAGTCAAAGCACAAGTCACCAGAGTTCAGTTCTCTGTCTCCACCCAATGCGGCCTTCAGACCGATCTGAGCACGGATGGAATGGGTGGGGATGGGGGGGAGTCAAGGCTTTCTTCTCACGTGTCATTCCAGGGAGGTTTTATCAGCTTGCATCCAAGGTCACAGCTGCAGGGATCCAATGATAAACGTAATTGTTATTTAGGGCCAAGCAGGCTGATTTCTCTTCTTTAAGCCTTATCTGTGTCTCTGTGTTGCGAAAAATGCCAATATTCCAGATTTGTTTACCACCTCACCTCTCCCGTATGAAACTTCACCCAGGTGTAGCCTCACTCCTCACGGGCACGCTGCTGAACTGTGATCCTCATCAGAATCACATCCAGTCTGCGACTTATATCCCCCAGCATTTGAGTCTGTGCGTTTGCAGTACGGGAGATCCCATCGAAGGTCCCTGACAGCTTTTCACAGACCCGGACTGCTGTCAGGATCGTTTTCATTTTCCGATAAACTAGGACTCCTCCACAGCCAATCAGCAGGAATCTGATTATCATAAATCGGAWTATAAACACATCTTAGACATCCTCAATAGAGAGCGAGGCCAGGCAGATCAGATTCCACCCCCAGGACCCAGAAACTCTGCCCGCCACGACAGTTCTACTGTGACGGCTGCTCTCTCCTCGCTCCAATCTCAGTGTGGAAAAAATAATGTCGATTGCAGACGTTCCACCTCCTGCCTGTAGCCAGACTCATCATTGTTGGTGATACAGCCAACAACAGCCTTGTCATCCACAAATTTCACTATTTGGCAGTCTGTGTGTTTTGCTGAGCAGTCATACTGTATGTGAGCAGTGTGAACAATAAGGGGCTCAGCATGCATCCCTGGTGGGAGCCTATGCTGAGAGTGATGGAGGATGAGGACATGTTGCGGATTCTCACAGACTGTGGCCTGTCAGAAAATCCAGCACTCAGTGACAGAGGGATGATTTCAGTTCGAGGGAGTACAGTTTTTGGACCAGTGTTTGCGGGATGATGATGTTGAAAGCTGATGAGAAGTCCATGAAGAGCAGGTTCACATAAGAGTCTCTGTTCTCCAGGTGAGTGAGAGTTGTGTGAACCACAGAGGAGATAGCACCCTCAGTGAACCGGTTCTTCCTGTATGCAAATTAGTGTGGGTCAACAGTGATGTTTATGGAATCTTTAATGTGAGCCATAATTAGCCTTTCAAAGCACTTCATGACTATTGGGATCAGAGCTACTGGCCGATAGTCATTTAGGTTTGTGATTGTGGAGGTTTTTGGGATGGGGATAATAGCGGCTGTCTTAAGGCAGGTGGGGACTGCTGCCTGTGAGAGAGAGAGATGTTCAGGATGTCCGTGAACACATCAGAAAGCTGTTTGGCACAGTCCTTCAGAACTCATCCTGCGATGTGGTCAGGACCAGCCACTTTGTGAGGGTTTATCCTCTGGAGAGTATTCCTCATTTCTGCTGGGCTCACCAAGATGGACTCTTCTTCTGTTCAGGGTCGAGTGTGATGCTGTTGAAGGTGCTGTAATCCTCAAAACGGCTGTAGAACCTATTAAGGGCATCAAGTAGGGAGGGATCGTCAAGGCACTGTGCACCTCTGGTTTTACAGTCTGTGATGCATTTAATGCCCTGCCACATGCTGTGTGGGTCCTGGGAAGTGAAGTGACCCTGTATCTTGGTGGCATATGCATCTTTTACCCATTTCACTCCTGCAGTCAGATTTATCCTTACTGCCCTTAATGATTAAGCATCTCCTTATCTGAATTCCTGGTCTTAAGCAGAGTGCGGACCTCTGCATTAGCCAGGGTTTTTGATTTGGGTAGTGTCTTACTGCCTTTGTGGTGGTAACGTCCTCCACATACCCCAGAACAGCAGATGTGTACTCCTGTAAGTCCACCTTCTTCCTCTTCATAGACAGCTGCTGTCTTATTTTATTATTTTTTTACTACAAGTGATAAATAAGTGTTTTGTTTAGGAAATGCCTTTTCCTTTGTAAAGATTATTTCAAAAGCTTCATGATCTTATTGTGTGTTCTTTTTTTCCTGTTGTGTGTACTGACTGCTCAGTAGTGTTTGATCTTTTGATTTATTCGAGATCTGATTTGACAACATTGTTCAGTTTTGAGCACATTTTGAACTATTTTGGGGCTAGAGTTTGGTTTTGCAGGAAGAATCAGAGGTTCTGTGAAAGTAGTTTGAAAATTGGGTTTTGTGTTTGTGTTTTAGCAACTCAGAAAAACTGGTAAGCGACGACATCATCTCGATATCGGAAAGCTCTTCCTCCTTCAGTGACTCAACCCCTTGTACAACAGTCTACAATCTGATGATAAAAACTGTATTTGTCTTTTGTTTAGTGGTAGGCACGTGTTAACTTATCTGCCCCTCAAAAATATGGATTGTTCTGAGATCACTCATATCACAGCTCACTCAAAACAGTGCACACACTACTATTTTCATGTCAAGACTTGAGCGCACACAATAACATTTGAGTGACATGTATTTTTACGGTAATATATATTTGTTTTGATAAATTCTCAATCTATTCATTTTAAGTTGTTTATTTCAGCTGTATGTGTTACATTTCTGGAACCCAGTAATGTCATTGTAAGCATGTGTTTTATTGTACTGTAGGTTTGAAGTCAGAAATGTATTTTTTTTGTAACCCAGTTAATGTGGTAAAGCTTTGATTTCCCACCTTTTCACCAAACTTGAACATATTGAACACATATGAAAGTCTAAAATTTCAAATTCACAGGCGAGCTGTTCATGTGCCATGCATCTCTTGTTGATGTGCTTGATGAATCTTTTATGTGCACACTTAAATCGTGTAATGTGCACTCAAATTTTGCTGTTCATGCATGCTCCCGTTATACGACGGGARTCTCTCCATAGACATCAACAAATTATTGAGACCTCACATAGTGTGCAGATTTAAGTAAGTATGTAAGTAAGTAAAGTTTTATTTATATAGCGCCTTTCACAGAAATAAATTCACAAGGCGCTGTACAAACAGTTAAGAACACCCATTCAAGAAGACATACATGACAAACATGGGGGAACAGGTGAACAGGTCATGTAGCAACAGAGACAGTTGCACTACCTTTAACAGCTTGCTAGAAATACACAAGAGGAAKGTTGAGTTAAAAAAATTGCTCTGATCCTGTTTACATCAGAAACACAGGGTCATGTGCACAAAAAATGACTTGTGAGAGAGCAGACAGCTTAAGATAACACATAGGGGGGAGGTAAGATGGGGTGGGATTAGAGGAGTAGGTGATGTTGAGGGAGGGGGGTCCGTGCTAGGATTTAAAATTGATTCTTAAATTTCTTGTATATTACAGTTTACATTGGAGATGGAGGCCAAACTGGATCAGCTGCGTTCAATGGTAGAAGCAGCAGATCGAGATAAAGTGGAGCTTGTCAATCAACTGGAAGAAGAAAAGAGGTGGGTGTTCCAGTCAGCCCTCTCAATACAGTTTGTTAACACTTGGCAAAGTCTACAGTGTTTGCAACAAGAACTCATGTTATCAAACACCTTAAATAAAAAATCTATGGTTTTTGCCTGCAGCTGTGTGTGATGTGTTTGTTTGTCTGGTTGTGTTAGCAGCTCATTCAGTTTGATGACCTCCCTCACCTGGAGGGTTCAGCTTGAACTAGCGTTTAAATTTTTCTCGGAAGTGTACAAAACTCAGGTTCAGATCAGAGAGACTGTTCCTCCCAATCCTGCTCCTCCAGTTCACATTGTGGCTTTTTACTTTTATGGGTGTTAACGTTCCTCAAGCAGAATAAAGGAGCTGGAGCTTTTTTCAGGGCATTAGGGGAGTTGTCCTGTAACTGGTGGGTTGCTGGTTTAAATCCCTGCTGCTTCTGCTGATGGTCAGAGGTCTCAGTGGCACTGTTATAATGGCAGCCTCGTCGACTAGAGCTACTGACAGAGGTGAGGGCAGACTGAGGGCAGAGTCTCAGTCTGCCCTCACCTTTGTCATTAGCTCTAGGCAGGAGCTGTCTGTCAGAAGAGACACAACACCATCAGTGTGTTGGCCTAGTTGTTAAGTGAACTTTCTAACTTAGCAGTAAATCTGAGTTCAATTCCCAGCAAGGACACTTAATTTTTATTATTTTTCTATTGCAACCTATTTTTTTATTATAAAGTTTATTCATTTAAAACAAAACAACATAAATTCAACATACAACAAAACACAAATCACAAATAAAATGAAAGGCAGCAGAAGAAGAAAGAATCTTATAATGTCTGCCCCTTTTTCACAAATGGATAAATTCAAACAAAATAATCTTCAATTTACAAAAAATGTAAATAATAATTCCATAAAAAAACAAATTTTACATACAATAAATAAAATATCAAAAATACAATGCAAGGCAGCAGAAAGAAGGAAAAAATCCTACAGTATCTGCCCCTTTTTTAGGAAAAAGGTAAAGTAAACAAATTAGCCGTTGAGTAGTAAAAACAGAACAAAACAAAATAACAATAATCCTCCTCAAGCAAAATTTATATGAGAACACATTATTCTTTTTCATATTTCTTCAACAAACCAACCTTAATCATTCTCTTAAACATAAACATTGATCTGACATTTTTAACAGCACTTTCCAGATTATTCCATAATCTTATTCCCTGAATTGACGCACATCGTTCCTTCATACTGGTTCGAAGTTTAGGCTTCACAAACATCTCAATCCCCTTAAGATTATAACAGCTCTCTCTTTTAACAAAACTTGACTCAATATTTACGAGTAATATGTTTTCATGAGCTTATACATAATCTGCAAAATATTATAATCAACCAACTCATGAAATTACAATAATTTCAACTGACAAAACAACATATTTGAACCGTTGACCTTTTTGCATCAGCTCTAACTGAGCCACAGTGCCACCAGTTTTGTAATTTTTAAGTAAAACATGGTTATCAGGCATCAAAGTTTCGATGTCTGAAATACATTGTTATGGAATAATTATGTATATCTGTTCTACCTTCATACTGTCCAGTAATCATATCTCATGATAACTAGTTTCGGCTGTTTTAATCTATCGGCCCAGACTTAAAGACTCCAGCGATGCATGACCTCTTTTATTTTGATAAGGTGTTTCCGGGCTGACAGCCCTGTCATTGGTTAGATGGTTCACACATGGTGAACTGCGATTGGTTGTAAGCATGTCACAGGATGTTATATTATCGGCTGCTCTGCACTGACGCGCCAGCCACAACTTGACAGACTTCTCTGATTGACTTCTGCTCTGTTGTTGTTCAAATTAAATCATTTGACGGCCATACACGCGGACTTTCTGTGCATTTATTCCAACMTGTTTCTGCATTCTTGGTAAATCGTGCCACCACAACAGAAAATATGTCTATTGAGAGTGGAGAGGTTAAATGGYTTAATAGTCAAATAAACCCGAGAATCATCTGCATACAAATGAAAAGAGATATTGAATTTTTAAATAATCAGACCAAGAGGAAGCATGTAAATAGAAAATAATAATGGCCCAAGAATTGATCCTTGGGGAGCTCTGCAAGTAAGAGAAGCTGAATTGGAGGAATTGCTGTCAGAAGTTACAGAAAAAAATTGTTGGTAAGACATCTAATAAAACAAGTGGAACATTTCATACTGTTGATTAATCTTGCTAAATCAGCCTGAGAAATGAGGTTAAATGAACTGAAAAGTGATTTACTTGTTCATACGGAATAGAAGAGGCAGATTGCACAATTTGAGCTCTGATAGATACAGTATTTTATTAATAAAAACAAAATAATTCACAACTCTCAGGATATAATTCATCAGAAATATGTGATTTATGAATTAAAGAGTCAATGGTGTTAAAGAAATGTTTTGGATTATTCAGATTTGAAACAATGAGGGATGAGAAATATTTAGATCTTTCTTTAAAGGGATCCCCGTTTAGTTGTAACATTAGACTTTATTTGATAAACATATATTTTAACTGTAAAATGAAGACTGTAAAATACTGTAGGTATTACGGTAGGACTGTAAAAAACTGTAAAATCCTGTAGGCTTTTTAGTTTTGTAAATTTTTTAAAATATATTTTAACACGGATGGAGCCATTTTATTTACATGCAAAGCATTCTGGGTAAATGATGACGTGTATAGGTCCTCGGTGTGAGCGAGCTATATCCACCCTGAAGGTTAATCTTGGACAATATATGATGATCGACTCTTAAATGAAACCAGAGAGCGTTGACAGAGAGGAGAAGGTAGAAATGACTCAGCCTGGAACTGAAAATATGGATGGAGGACAACAGAGCTGCTTCATGGAAGAAGAACCTCAGCTTGGCCTGTTAGCTTTAGCACTGACGCTACACTGTCTTATGTATTAGCTTGGTGCTAGCGCGACAAACTAACAAGCTAAACTGAGGTCCTCCATCCATATTTTCAGTTACAGGCTGAATCATTTCTACCTTCTCCTCTCTGCCAACGCTCTCTGGTTTCAGTTGGAGGGAGGGGCAAGATGGTGGAGGAGTAAGACGTGTGACGCGTGGGCTCCCGCTCCGACTTGTTCTGTTTATGGTTCTCTACTAAATGTCCTTGCGGTTTTGAGCATTTGGACTGTCCGGACTCGACCCCTGAGTGATTCTTGCCTGGAAGAGTAGAAGAATGGCGACAAACTTGAGGAAAGGCAAACATTCTAGCTCTGTGGCTGTTAGGCCCGACGCCACCCCGGAGCAGACTGCAGCTAAAGCCGGATGTTCGGCACCTCCTTCTCCCTCCCGCGGTGAATTGGACGCACTCTCCTTGAAGTCTGACATTCTTGCCGCTATAAAAACGATCACTCTGCTGTGATGAAATCGGAAATAAAAGCGGCTTTGGCTGAYGAGTTTACTTTTATTAAAGGAGAGCTACAAGCGGTGAGAGCGGAAGTGGCTAACGGCACAATGCTACTTCGCGCCGACCTGGACTACCTTAAACACAGCGTTAAAGAGGTGGAGGATGGCTTGTCATCCTAGTCCGATGAGGTTATTACTCTACGCACCACCATGTTGGAACTGAAAGAAGAAGTCGATGGGCTCAAAAAGAAGTGTGACGATATGGAAGGGCGCATGAGAAGGTGCAATGCGCTAATTATTGGAGTTCCTGAAATGCCAGAATCCAGCTCCACTTCAGCAGTGGCTAAACTGCTAGCAGAGGTTCTACAGATGGATAAAGAGCCACTGGTGGACCGAGCCCATCGCTCTCCAGGTGGGAACAAGTCAGGCGATAAGCCYCGGGTTATTGTTGCTAAGCTGCACTATTATCAAGAATGTGTGGAAATATTGCGTCGGGCCCGGAGCCATGGCCATCTTCGTTTTAAGGAGGCTCCGATTATCATCACATCTGACTACACAGCCGCTGTGGCCAGGGCTCGGGCGGCGTTTACGGAGGTGAGGAGGCTCCTTGGCAACCGACGAGATGTTCGCTACGGCTTGCTTTTTCCTGCACGGCTCCGCATCTCTCATGGGGAGGAAAACAAAGAGTTCCTGGATGCTAATAAAGCAATGGACTACGTTAAAAAGAGGATCATCTCAGCGACGGACAACGAGGACCGGCGTTGATCGCAGGCCCAATCCTCATCAATCCATTATGACTGTCAGGTTGGAATGAACCTTCCAGCTTTATGTCCCGCGCTATKTCTTGATTTAATTTTAGACTTTATTCCAAGGAACAACATTCCTTTTTTTGTTCTATGTATGAGAGTTTCACAGGGGCTCTGTCCAGATCTTGGTTAGTGATTTATTTATCAGTGCAGCAAGGAGCATAAAGAGTAATAATACTTCAGGTGCAATTTACGGCATCCAGTGTTAAAACGGACGCTGCTGGACGTTATGTTATTGTGGTGGGAAAACTATATGCACTTTCAGTCATTTTAGTCTCAGTATATGCTCCAAATTGGGATGACCAAACATTTTTTAATACGCTTTTTTCAAATTTACCTAATATTTCAACACATAATCTCATAATTGGGGGAGATGTGAACAGTGTGCTATCATCCCTCGATCGTAGTACAGTGGGAAAGATTTCTCTCTCTAAATCGGTCCAGTCAATTAATTCATTTCTTAACACTTATAGATTGGTTGACGAGTGGCGTTTTCGAAATCCGACCCTGAGACGGTATTCATTCTTTTCCCCTGTTCATAAGAGCTATTCACGGATTGACTACTTTCTCCTTGATAAACGGATTTTACCTTTAGTGAGTGAATGTGATCATGGAGCGATAGTTATTTCTGATCATAGTCCGCTCATAATGAAACTGAAAGTTCCTGTTAAGCAATCGATCTATCGTCCTTGGTGACTTAAAGGTATTATATCATGCTTTTAAAT
>NW_013952776.1:167677-169450 GCF_001266775.1 Austrofundulus limnaeus
GTATATGGTCATTGGTTAAGAGAAGTTATGCCTTACATTCATTTAGAGAAGATTAGATATACTGTTAGGGGATCTGTGAACAAATTCTTTGACATCTGGCAGCCATTTATATCTTATGTAGAAAAAATTTTGGCAGATAACTTTGTGTAAAGGTCAAATATTGTTTCATTGTACACAAACCTGTGCATTGTATCACTGTTGTATGAAGATAAGATTGATTTATGTTGTTTCAGAAGATCCGGTATAGGAAGGGGTAGGATGGGAGGGATTTCGGGTGTTTGTGTTTTTGTTAGTTTTGTTTTTTTTTTTTTTTGGTTTATGTTAAAAAATAATAAAAAAGACTTTCAACAAAAAAAACACTCTCTGGTTTCATTTAAAAGAGCCAATTGTCAGATATTGTCCAAGATTGGATATAGCTCGCTTAGCAGCCTCGCACCGAGGACCTATCCACGTCATCATTTACCCAGAATGCTTTGCGTTTAAATAAAAATGGCCCCGTCCGTGTAATATATTTTTAAACTTTTAGTTTAAAAATTATAAAAACTGAACAGCCTACAGTATTTTTACAGTCTTTATTTTACAGTTAAAATATATGTTTATTGAATAAACTCTAATGTTACAACTAATCAGGATCCCTTTAACCAGTATGTTATGATCTTTCAAAACGTTTTTTAAGTTTAAAAAGTCACAGCTCAAATTAAYAAATTTGTACTCAGCATGTCTACATGCCTTCCTAATGGGTGGAACACGATCATTAACCCAAGGTGCTGGTTTAGACACAGCAGAGTGAGGTTTGGATATCTTAAAAGGGGCCACAGTGTCCAGCATTACTGCACATCTGCTGAAGAATTCTGTTGCTAGCTCATCTGTAGAGAGAGATAAATTTCCCAGTTGAAGCTGAGGATAACTTTGATAGATTTCATAAAATTGTTCCATGGTCTGAGATGTGATTTGTCTAAAACAATATGAAACTTCGTCATTGGGGGTCTCAACTACTAAAGCTAAATAAAATGGCATCATGTTCGGAGACAAGCATATTGATAATAGAGATTTAATATGCTGAGACCTAATGTAATAATTAAATCCATGTTCGTGTAGTACAACAGACATGCTGACTACAGTCAAAAGTGTGAATAAGATCAAAGAACTCAGATGCAAATCTATCATTCTGATCATCAGTACGAATATTGAAATCACCCAGAAGAATAACTTTCTCATCTGTATGATAACTAATACACTTGTATATTAACATGCTAGTAAGTCATTTTTATAATTATACCATTTCCATCAATGTGGTTTTTTTCATAAGTAGACACAGTGCTTCTCTACCGCCATCGCATTTTCCTCCAATATGCTGCGCAGAAGTTCTGCAGAAGTTCCACTAATGTCGCACATAAGTGCTGCAAAAGTCAAAACACGCTGCAGTAAGCTTGTACGTTATGTTTAAGATAGGAACAATTTATTCATAGTTTTCATATTTGTTCAAGTTGTTAGCAACACAGTATGATCACATTCAAAAGAGGCTGCTAATTGATGTTTTTTTCCTATTCTTTGGTGTATGCCCACCCGCGTAATTTACACGGGGGATGGGGGTGTTATAACCCCCCCAATAATTTGATCCAGTCAATATAACCCCCCCAATAAAATTGCATCATTTGCTCAAACACAATAGAAATTAACTGGTTAAGTAGACAGATGCAACTCTCTTGTTGTCTTCATGTAACTTTGACCTGATTAAAAAAAATTAGAATGTCATATATCAACGTTTTAAGC
>NW_013952776.1:171825-175842 GCF_001266775.1 Austrofundulus limnaeus
ACCTTTTATTATGTAGTGCTGGAAGTGAAATTGTTCAAATGTGGAAAGAAAATAATAAAAGAAACAAAGACTGTAGTACTTCTTTGATAGGCTGTTATTTACTCAAGAATTATCAGATAATGGTTTGCACTTGTTCCCTTCATAGGTTTGTTTCTAAGTTTGTGAAAGTTCATCATTTTCATTCTCTTCCAGGAAAGTGGAGGACCTGCAGTTTCGTGTAGAGGAAGCATGTATTACCAAAGGAGATCTAGAGGTAACGTGATTGTCAACTAAACACATAATTCATCCAATAGAGTGTGACATGTTATCTCTCTTATCTGATTAATGCTGCTTTAATCATAGTTTTGAAATAGGCAAGTTTAGATTCATTGCTTTACTGTATGCGTTTAAAATGGTTGTATATTTTATTATAGTTTTAAAAATATATCTAATATATTTACTCTCTTGGAAAGGGAAAATATACATTTTTTTGTTAGATTTTCAGGTTAAAATGTAAATATCGACAGAAAAAAAAGTCACATTTCAAGAATTAAACCGCATGAACTGAACACCACTCCTCCTGAATGTGACTGAATTTGTTTAATTTACTATGTATCTGATTGTTATCTGTGTAATTTTTTCTGGGTTAACATCAAAATGTCATGCAAAACCTTAGTTAAACCAGTCCCTCTGCAGCTTAGTTTACATAAAGTATTTTAATCTTTAATCTTAAACACACTGAGTGCTGACTTTTAAATACTCTCAAAAGTCCTGGTGGTCTAGGCTAGAGGATCTGTTTTACTGAAGAAAAACATTGTAAGTTATTTTTTATGCTTGAAAATTTTGAGACAGTTTTTTAGGTTAGCACTTAGTGTATAGGCTTAAAACTCTTATTGTAAAGGATTGAAATATTTTTTTAAAGTTCTGCTGCAGCGTGTAAAATAAACTGTACCTCTGACCAGTTCAGCTAAATACTATCATAATAATGATACGTTTTATTTAAAAAGCACTTTTCTGTACACTGAAGGACAATGTACATCTAATAATATATATATTCTAATGATATATAAACAATTACAAACTCATAAGTATTACAAAATACAATGTAATCTAAGTACACCTGAGTAAAGTAAGAGGAGTAAGCTGATACTGTATAATGAGATGGGTTTGCAGTCTAGTTCTGGATAGTAGTGATGTTCGATACTGCCAGTTTTCTTTTGGATACTGATACCAAGTAAAATTTGGCTGGTATCGGCGACACTGATCCGATACTGATACTTTGTGATAACACACACAATGTGTCTGGTAAATTTTAAAAAGATGCATTTTTAAAATTACCGCTTTATAAATAATACATGAGAGAGTAATTTATTTAATTTAAAAGTCTTTCTAACCCTAATCTTATATTTGTTTAGCACAATTCTTATTGTAAAGAAATCTAATAATTTTTGAATAGTGAATAAAAGTGACAAAAATATTCTAAAAGTTGTTACTTTGTATATTTTGTAGCATTGTTTGTGGGTTTGCAAGAAGGTCCTTGGCCAAAGCTAATGCTGTTTGGGGGGGCCATGGCATAAAAAAGTTTGGGAACCCCTCATCTAGAATTTAATTACAGACAGTCAGACAAAGCAGATTTTATGTTAAAATGACCTGCCATACATACATACATCTACAGACTGAGTGACTGACGTGCCACTGTGCTTATGCATTGCTCAAGCGGAAGAAAAAGTAGTTCCCTCAACAACATATGATTAAGACAAGATTGGAATAGTTTACCGGTAGTTATTTTCCACTATGTTCCTGTTAATGATGTACATTATGTGAAGTAACTAAAGTATCAAATTATCGATGTTTTGATTTTAGTATCAATTCCAGAACATAAAGTTCTAGTATCAGTAGTATCGATATTTCAGTATCTATCTGCACATCATTACTGGATAGTGAGAGAGAGGTGATATTTCTTATTTCAGCGGGTATTGAGTTCCAGAGTCAGGGGGCAGAGTTTCTGAATGCATGGGTCCAAATGGTGGTGGGATAGGCATAAGGTACAGAGAGGTGGAGGCAGATCTGAGGGAGAGAAGGGATGGAGATATGAAGAAATTCAAAATAATTTTTATGTAGTTAACCGAGTAAAAGTGTACCAATAACTATCAGATACAATAATGAAGATGACGATGAAGAAGATGAAACAAATCCAGTTGGGTTTAGGAGCACAGCAGGATGCATTTCCTCCAGATTAGCTTGAAGGACAACCTTTTTTCTTAATAATTTTTGTCAATGAAATTGACTCTTTATCCCTCCTAATATTTACACTTTAAACTCAAAACATAACCTTTCTTTTCAAATTCCGAGTGTTCTTTTTCACTACTTTTGCTCCATTTTCTTTTTATAGCAAAAACCAGGAAAGAACACTGAAGTTGTTTTAATAAAATAACTAATTTAAAGCAATCTTTCCTTCAAAGGTTTTCCTTCCGCTGTACATTTTAACTTTTTCAATGTCTAACTCATCATTTTTCCTACTCCGTTTTATTAAACCATTCATTCTCCATCTGCCTTTAATGACATTACCATTTTCATATCCTTTTTTGTAATTGTTGTCTTTCTTCTTACTTGCTTTCATCTTCGTTTATTATGCTTGTTACATGCATCTTCTTCTCTCTTGTGAAGAATTAGTTACTAAGGTAGTTTATTTCAAGTGCTGAAGAGAAAATCAAATGAACATATCTGAGAAATAGGATATTAAAACAATGATTAACTCAGATTATTTCAAACGACAAAATGTTGAAAAAAAATCCAATCAGTCCATCACTTGCTGCTCTTCTTTTCAAAGCCTTTTTTTCTGTCTGTTGCTTAAGGCTGGTATGTTGCATTGGTGTTTTCTCTCCTCTTCATGCTTTTTCTTACTAACAGACGCAGACCAGGCTGGAGCATGCCCACATAAAGGAGCTTGAGCAGAACCTGCTCTTTGAAAAGACCAAAGCTGAAAAACTCCAGAGGGATTTAGAGGACTCTAGGGTAATGCTGGCACTTACGTCCACCATCAGAATTGAGTCATGCTGTTTTCTCCACTGGCTTTATTCATGACAATAGGCAATATGTATGGGAATACCCTAGCATTGAAGAACAACTGCTCATTGTATTTCATGACAGCTGAAGCCATTTTCAGAAGGATAGTTTGTTTTCCGGCTAACAGTTTAAATTGTTGAAGAATGGTTTTATTATAACATCAAAAAGAAAAATATTTACCCTGGACGGGTTCTTCTTCAATGAAATGTTTTGTCTCTTCTCCGAGAGACTTCTTCAGTCTGAGGAGTTTCAGGTGAACTCAGTCTTATAAGCACTGCTTCGAACAGGACAAACAGGTTAGTCACATGCAAAACAGGACCATCAGCCAAACAATAGGTTGTTAGTGCCTTGATTAGCTCTGTTGTTCATAGAGGGTCGTGCCCTATCAACTGACTGTCTTTGGGACCTTGATTCACACCTTTTGCTCACGGGGGCTGAGTCGTACTTGCACTAACAGCATTGTAGGAGGAGGACAACTTGACACGAAGGCCTCCACCTCTGTTTAATGGTGGACGGTTTTTCTTCACAAAAATGGCTTCCTTTACTTCTCTCTCAAACCAACGTTCCTCTCTATCAAGGATGAGAACATCTTCATCCCTGAAAGAGTGACCGCTGGCCTGTACATGAGTGTAAACTGCAGAGTCCTGGCCTATAGATGTTGATCTGTGCTGGCTCATTCTTTTGAACAGTGGCTGTTTTGTTTCCCTGATGTATAACTGATCACAGTCTTCCTGGCACTTAGCAGCGTATACAATATTACTCTGTTTTTGCCGGGGAACTGGATCTTTGGGGTGAACCAATCATTGTTGTAATGTGTTTTGGAGTTTTGGGGATTTAACTTGTGTTCCAGTGGGTGATGGGAATCACCCACTGGAACTTAGGAGCTTACTCTAAAAACATAGGCAGTAACCAGAAAATGGAAGGGAGGAGCGTGGCCAGAATTTTACCGGAAATGCTTCATAATGACCGTGG
>NW_013952776.1:175852-185388 GCF_001266775.1 Austrofundulus limnaeus
TTTTTGAATAGTGAATAAAAGTGGGAAAAATATTCTAAAAACTTTGTATATTTTGTAGCATTGTTTGTGGGTTTGCAAGAAGGTCCTTGGCCAAAGCTAATGCTGTTTGGGGGGGCCATGGCATAAAAAAGTTTGGGAACCCCTCATCTAGAATTTAATTACAGACAGTCAGACAAAGCAGATTTTATGTTAAAATGACCTGCCATACATACATACATCTACAGACTGAGTGACTGACGTGCCACTGTGCTTATGCATTGCTCAAGCGGAAGAAAAAGTAGTTCCCTCAACAACATATGATTAAGACAAGATTGGAATAGTTTACCGGTAGTTATTTTCCACTATGTTCCTGTTAATGATGTACATTATGTGAAGTAACTAAAGTATCAAATTATCGATGTTTTGATTTTAGTATCAATTCCAGAACATAAAGTTCTAGTATCAGTAGTATCGATATTTCAGTATCTATCTGCACATCATTACTGGATAGTGAGAGAGAGGTGATATTTCTTATTTCAGCGGGTATTGAGTTCCAGAGTCAGGGGGCAGAGTTTCTGAATGCATGGGTCCAAATGGTGGTGGGATAGGCATAAGGTACAGAGAGGTGGAGGCAGATCTGAGGGAGAGAAGGGATGGAGATATGAAGAAATTCAAAATAATTTTTATGTAGTTAACCGAGTAAAAGTGTACCAATAACTATCAGATACAATAATGAWGATGACGATGAAGAAGATGAAACAAATCCAGTTGGGTTTAGGAGCACAGCAGGATGCATTTCCTCCAGATTAGCTTGAAGGACAACCTTTTTTCTTAATAATTTTTGTCAATGAAATTGACTCTTTATCCCTCCTAATATTTACACTTTAAACTCAAAACATAACCTTTCTTTTCAAATTCCGAGTGTTCTTTTTCACTACTTTTGCTCCATTTTCTTTTTATAGCAAAAACCAGGAAAGAACACTGAAGTTGTTTTAATAAAATAACTAATTTAAAGCAATCTTTCCTTCAAAGGTTTTCCTTCCGCTGTACATTTTAACTTTTTCAATGTCTAACTCYTCATTTTTCCTACTCCGTTTTATTAAACCATTCATTCTCCATCTGCCTTTAATGACATTACCATTTTCATATCCTTTTTTGTAATTGTTGTCTTTCTTCTTACTTGCTTTCATCTTCGTTTATTATGCTTGTTACATGCATCTTCTTCTCTCTTGTGAAGAATTAGTTACTAAGGTAGTTTATTTCAAGTGCTGAAGAGAAAATCAAATGAACATATCTGAGAAATAGGATATTAAAACAATGATTAACTCAGATTATTTCAAACGACAAAATGTTGAAAAAAAATCCAATCAGTCCATCACTTGCTGCTCTTCTTTTCAAAGCCTTTTTTTCTGTCTGTTGCTTAAGGCTGGTATGTTGCATTGGTGTTTTCTCTCCTCTTCATGCTTTTTCTTACTAACAGACGCAGACCAGGCTGGAGCATGCCCACATAAAGGAGCTTGAGCAGAACCTGCTCTTTGAAAAGACCAAAGCTGAAAAACTCCAGAGGGATTTAGAGGACTCTAGGGTAATGCTGGCACTTACGTCCACCATCAGAATTGAGTCATGCTGTTTTCTCCACTGGCTTTATTCATGACAATAGGCAATATGTATGGGAATACCCTAGCATTGAAGAACAACTGCTCATTGTATTTCATGACAGCTGAAGCCATTTTCAGAAGGATAGTTTGTTTTCCGGCTAACAGTTTAAATTGTTGAAGAATGGTTTTATTATAACATCAAAAAGAAAAATATTTACCCTGGACGGGTTCTTCTTCAATGAAATGTTTTGTCTCTTCTCCGAGAGACTTCTTCAGTCTGAGGAGTTTCAGGTGAACTCAGTCTTATAAGCACTGCTTCGAACAGGACAAACAGGTTAGTCACATGCAAAACAGGACCATCAGCCAAACAATAGGTTGTTAGTGCCTTGATTAGCTCTGTTGTTCATAGAGGGTCGTGCCCTATCAACTGACTGTCTTTGGGACCTTGATTCACACCTTTTGCTCACGGGGGCTGAGTCGTACTTGCACTAACAGCATTGTAGGAGGAGGACAACTTGACACGAAGGCCTCCACCTCTGTTTAATGGTGGACGGTTTTTCTTCACAAAAATGGCTTCCTTTACTTCTCTCTCAAACCAACGTTCCTCTCTATCAAGGATGAGAACATCTTCATCCCTGAAAGAGTGACCGCTGGCCTGTACATGAGTGTAAACTGCAGAGTCCTGGCCTATAGATGTTGATCTGTGCTGGCTCATTCTTTTGAACAGTGGCTGTTTTGTTTCCCTGATGTATAACTGATCACAGTCTTCCTGGCACTTAGCAGCGTATACAATATTACTCTGTTTTTGCCGGGGAACTGGATCTTTGGGGTGAACCAATCATTGTTGTAATGTGTTTTGGAGTTTTGGGGATTTAACTTGTGTTCCAGTGGGTGATGGGAATCACCCACTGGAACACAAGTTAGGAGTCATCAGGGCTCTGTACCACAAAGCAGACAGTGTCCTCACAAAGTCAGGAGGAGCCAGGGAGAAAGAGAAGTCACACACAAAACAGGCCCTGGAGCAGTGCGGTTATCCTAACTGGGCTTTTCTGAAAGCATACAAGAAACCCAAAGAGGATTCCAGCCAACAACCAGCTGAAAATGACGACCCTAAACCCACCCCAAAGATCCAGTTCTCTGGCAAAAAAACACTAATGACCTATTGTTTGGCTTTTGTCTCAGCTGTGGTGTGGGTCTTATGCTGCTTCCATTGAAACTCCACTTTAGAAGATTGAGCTTTAAAATAAAGCCTCATTCACAAGACAGCTCTGTCCAGGACTGACACGTGTTCTGTCCTTCTTGGTTCATTCAGAAAAAAACACGGGTGGGGGGCGCTGCCTCTGACACACCTCTGAGCCCCCAAGCGAGGTAGTATCAGAGCCGGGCAGACCGACTTGCGAAAAAGCAACCCGCGGTTCCACGGCTCAAAAAATGATAATGAACTGAAGACAGACAGCGACCACAGGAATAATCAACAGATTTATTACCAATGGAATATTAAATATGACACAGAACAGCAACTTTATAGTTAGTTTAAAACATATTGAACCACAGGATTGCTAAAGTAAGTTAATGCAGTTTGTTTTGTTTGATACAAGGTAGACATCTGTCACACAATAAATGCGTTGCGGTTCAATTCAGCCGAGATGAGATCTGCTCCAAGCCTCTTTTTGTTTCGAGCTATTGGATTCATTTCTGAATGTGTACATGTAAGTGGGACCTGGTCAGCTTCTCCTGTGATTTTATGAATGACCCGGGGGAGCTTAAAGCCAGACCGGTCTGTGCGGTGATTTCGCTGATCTGTCTTATGAAAGTGGCTTATAGAATTCTCCATTCTAAAAGTCTGGTTTGGCAAAAGTGAAAACAATTAATAGATCTCTGGTGTACTTTTACACTTTTACATTTTACTTTATTAAAATGAACGTTTACAAAGCAGGTACCAAAAATGCTGCACTTAGCATGCTAACTGTAACTTTTTGTTACTTCTTCTGCAGCTCAGAGTAATCTCTGAGCTTACTAGTGCCTATGAACCTGAGAACTTCCAGCCTCCACTCATGTCTTTTCTCAGCTGTTTCAGCTCACAGAACACGTTACACAAATGTTTATTTATAAAATAAACTGTGGAGTGTTAGGCATATCAAAACATTTAAGAAACATTTTACTGGCGACATATACAGGTGCTGGTCATAAAATTAGAATATCATGAAAAAGTTGACGTTTTTCAATAATCCCATTCAAATAGTGAAACTTGAATTTATTCATTACACACAGGCTGATATATTTCAAATATTATTTCTTTTGATTTTAATGATTATAACTGACAACTAATGAAAATCCCAAATTCATTGTCTCAGAAAATTAGAATGTTACTTAAGAGTAATACAAAAAAGTCTGTGGCACTTCTCAGGTGTTATGAGAGCCCAGGCTGCTCTAATACTGGTCTTCAATTCTTCTGAATTGTTGCGTCTGACGTATGGCATCTTCCTCTTCACAATACCCCATAGATTTTCTATGGGGTTGAGGCCAATTAAGATCAAGGATACCATGGTCCTTAAAGCAGGTACTGGTAGCTTTGGCACTGTGTACAGGTGCCAAGTTCTGTTGGAAAATGGAAATAGAAAAATCTGCATCTCCATAAAGTTGGTCAGCAGCAGGAAGCATGAAGTGCTCTAAAACTTTCTGGTACATGGCTCTATTTACCTTGGACCTCAGAAAACACAATGGACCAACACCAGCAGATGACATAGCACCCCAAACCATCACTGACTGTGAAAATTTTACACTAGATCACCAAACAGTGTGGATTCTGTTCCTCTTCTGTCTTCCTTCAGACTCTGGGACCATAGTTCCCAAAAGAAATGCAAAACTTACTTTCATCAGAGAACATGACTTTGGACCACTCAGAAGCAGTTAATTCCATTTTGTCTTTAGCCCAGGCCAGATGATTCTGACGCTGTCTGTGGTTCAAGAGTGGCTTGACACAAGGAATGTGACAGCTGAAAACCCATGTCTTTCATATATCTGTGTGTGATGGTTCTTGAAGCACTGACTCCAACTGCAGTCCACACTTTGTGAATGTCCCCCACGTTTAGATTTTGTTTCACAGTCCTCGCCAGGGTGCAGTTATCCCTATTGATTGTACACTTTTTTCTACCATATCTTTCCCTTCCCTTTGCCTCTCTATTAATGTGCTTTGACACACAGCCAGCCTCTTTACCAATGGCCTTTGTGTCTTGCCCTCCTTGTGCAAGGTGTCAATTTTTGTCTTTGGACAAGTGTCAATTCAGCAGTCTTCCTCATTATTGTGTAGCCTACAGAACTAGACTGAGAGAACAATTAAAGGCCTTTGCAGGTGTTTTGAGTTAAATAGCGAATTAGAGTGTGACACCAGGCGTCTTCAAAATTGAACCTTTTCACAGTGTTCTAATTTTCTGAGATACTGAATTTGGGATTTTCGTTAGTTGTCAATCATAATCAGCAAAATTAAAAGACATAACATTTGAAATATATTAGTCTGTGTGTAATGAATTAATACAAGTTTTACTTGGAGTTTTGAATGGAATTACAGAAATAAATAAATTTTTTCATGATATTTTAATTTAATGACCAGCAACTGTAGAGACATACTCTGCTCTCACTACACAACTTGCAGCAGGGGTTGCACAATTCAAGAGGAGACGGAGCATGGTTGAAAGGATTGCGCAATCTGGAGGCAGAGTTTGATGTGCCTCCAATAGCCTATATATGCCACGGACATCCGGTCCAGCACTTGGGGCCACTCCGACCACTTCCGGTTCACGGTCAACACAGTGTTAGCGAAAGATTTTTTCAACTACAACGACTCTTAATGATCGCCACAGTACAGAATTAGCATATTACATGTACCAACATTAACACAGGAGACGTACAGGTCCAGCCAAGTGGAAAAAAAAATCACTTCAAAGTGSATTAAAGCCATAAAAACAAAGGAAAGACGTTCGTGTTTATGGTTCCAGAATTTAGCCTTTTTCACTATTCCTTGGCTGCTTGTTCTGTGAAATTTTCACGTAGAGCTGTGACACTTATATTGTTGGAAAGAGCAGAGTCTGGTCTTTAAATTGATGGGCTACTTGTATGGTTTGGATCGTTTTCCCTGACGTAGGTGAACTGAAAACGTAATGATTATCAGGCGGAGGTTTTGCAGCTCTCGGTGCTCGGGGGGAGTGGGGTGCGCTCGTCGCTCGGCTTTTGTCTATGCTGTAATATACACTCTAACAAGTTTTTACTTTTGCATAAATCTCATGACAAAGTCGCATAAAAACATTTATTTGTATAACACAAATGTACGTGCACACACACACCTGCTGTACCTGTACCGCTTCTGTGTGTTAGCTTCCTGCTAGCTGTCCTCTGGAGGTGGTTTTCCCTCTCTCATCTTGACAGTAAAGGGGGATAATTGTACATTTCCCTTTTATAACCTCCATCTTCTCATTTCTGATGCTGACTCTTGAATATCCTCAGGTTAGAAATGCCGATTACAAACGCAAGCGTGAGCTGATCCACAGCTGTCACCTTTACTCCTCATCAAGAGGAAAATGGATAAAAACTAAATACTCTATCGTACTGCTGGTTAGTGGACACAACGGCACACAAAAGAACTCATGTTTTATACCAGTATCTCACAGATGCTTTAACTTTTGTGACTTTTTCACGGACTTGTATTAGGAGCTTACTCTAAAAACATAGGCAGTAACCAGAAAATGGAAGGGAGGAGCGTGGCCAGAATTTTACCGGAAATGCGTCATAATGACCGTGGCATATAGGCTATTGATCCTTTGCGCTGATGTCACCAAGTCACGTGGGAATGCCATGACGAACGTGAGGGAGCGGTGTATTGAAGAGAATGAACGCAATTGTTTTTCTAAGTTGTTTTGGGGTTTTGCCGTGGCTTCTAGCCTGTTGAAGTCAAGCTAATTTGAAGAAGTAGCAGACCTAGTTGGGGTTCATAGACAGTGGTATTTACAAAAGTTAACATAGCTAAGCAGTAAAATAGACGAGGAAAGTTCTGTCACATAGCCTACATGTCAAACCCTTCGGACGTTTACCTGCATCTTCATCCTCAAAAATCTGATTGAGCTGGTTATTTATTTGTATTTATTTTTGTCATATCATACAGGCTCTGACACATAAAATAATTTTGAAGCTGAGTTAAAAAAAATGGGAGATATATATAGCTACGTACATCTGCAATGTTGAATTGCATTAAAAAAATTGTAAAACAATTTTAATTTTGATAATATTAACACGAGATATGTGAGACCATCTTCTACATGCCCTTACCTCCACTCTACATCCGGTGCTATAGGTGGCCACAGTGTCTGAGCGCTCCAGGATTATGGAGCTGGAGAGGGAGGTGTCAGACCTTCAGCTTAGGCTCCAGGAATCCCAGCAGAAGGACGATGCTGCATCCCTGTCGCAGCAGCAGACCAGTAACCTCAAGAATCAGATTCAGGCTCAGGAGAAAAAGGTTTGTGAAGAACACAAAACATTCCTCATTTCTTTTCTATTTATAGTTTATTTTGCCAGTTGTTGTAAATTTCAAAATGTGTAGCTTTATTTTTAAATGACTGCTTCTGTTCTGTTTGTTTTAACTTTAACAATCATACAAATCATTCTTCAACAAATTTTGTTAAAAGTCAATCTTGCTCAGCATTTACAGTTTTTTTCCCCTCTGGTTATACAGTATGTTGATATACACTCACCGGCCACTTTATTAGGTACATCTTGCTAGTACCGGGTTGGACCCCCTTTTGCTTTCAGAACTGCCTTAGTCCTTTGTGACAGAGATTCAACAAGGTACTGGAAACATTCCTCAGAGAGTCTGGTCCATATTGATGTGATAGCATCACGCAGTTGCTGCAGATTTGTCAGCTACACATCCATGATGCAAATCTCTRGTTCCACCACATCCCAAATGTGCTCTATTGGATTGAGATCTGGTGACTGTAGAGGCCATTCAATTACAGTGTACTTGTTGTGTTGAAGAAACCAGTCTGAGGTGATTCACGCTTTATGACATGGTGCGTTATCCTACTGGAAGTAGCCAGCAGAAGATGGTACACTGTGGTCATAAAGGGATAGACATGGTCAGCAACAATACCCAGGTTGGCTGTAGTATTGACAAAATGCTCAATTGGCACTGATGGGCCTGAAGTGTGCCAGAAAAACATCCCTCGCACCATTTCACCACCACCACCGGCCTGAACCGTTGATACAAGGCAGGATGGATCCATGCTTTCATGTTGTTGATGCCAAATTCTGACCCTACCATCCGAATGTTGCAGCAGAAATCGTGGCTSATCAGACCAGGCAACATTTTTCCAATKTTCTATTGACCAATTTTGGTGAGCCTGTGCGAATRGTAGCCTCAGTTTCCTGTTCTTGAGCAGTTGGACAGGTTTACCTAATAAAGTGGTTGGTGAGTGTATATGTACGGATTATTAAAGCTACATAAATAATGGATGATTTTCAGCTGTGTTTATTTTTCCACTTGTGTGCCATGTGTCTCAACAGATCAGTGAGTTAAGTGTTAACCTGGAGAGCAAATCGAAAGAGCTTCAGTTTGTTCAGCAAGATAGAACTTCTCTGGAAAAGCAGCTAACCCGCCTGGTAAGAAAAAGGAAAGGAACTAAAGGGGACATTTCTGTTAATAACTCTGTTTCCATACACACTCATACTTACATTAAACATTTTGAAGCATCCTGTTCATGTTTTTGCACATTTCTTGGATAAAGATAGTCTTAGGTTTTAAGAAACTTTGATGTACTGATCAACTAGGTYTATTCATACAAATAGYGTTGGGTACAGAAACTCGGTTCCAGTAGGGCACCAGGACAAACATCAACGGAGGTAAACAGACCGAAACACAACATTAACTTTGGTGCCTTATTTCGGTGCCTCAAAAGCCCTCTGGTGATCAWTGTTAACAGTAACAGCCTTGACACACAATCCCCACAGATGCTCTTTACGCGGTTCAACTCGGCTCGGTCTCGGCCAAATGCATCTCTCCAAGCACGCTCCACAGCCGCGCTGTTTCAGAACCTCCTTTCCGGTGGTTTGGGTAGAAGCGAGTATAGCACGCTTACGATTTTGATGTTAGCAGAATTCTGTCCGTGGCTTAACTCTTGGATTGYTTGACAGCAAATTTCCTRCTGGAGAGAACTGCTTTTGTTTAGGAATATGAGCGTGCGGCGTGATACGACGACATGGTGAAAGCAGTGATTAAACTGTGTTTTTGGTGATCTTGAGAAAGGCAGAACTTGTAAACACTTCCTGGAGAGAGGTGAAGGAGACGAAGCTGAGCAGATCACGAGAGGTTTTGAACAAATTGTTCGCCCGGTGTTACACAAGCACGTAGCTATAAACAGCGCTGTGATAATAAATAAGTAAGTAAGCAAGCAAGCAAGAAATAGCTGGCTCAGAAATAGTCATTGCTTCATTAACCTACGAGTGAGTGTGTTTTATTTAATTGTTTTTAAAGTACTAATTTAAATACCGTTTAGGAACCGGTACAGTTTTGAAAGTATCGATTTAGCACCGGTATCGATTTAAACCCTTTCAATACCCAACCGTACATAAAAATAATGTTAATAAACAGCTGATTCAAGTTTCTGCATAGGCAGAGGCTGGCAAAAACTTTGATATGTTAAAAGGCTGAAACACTTGGATATAAAAACATGTTTCAGAGCTAAAATGGGCAGAGTTGCACATAAGCGGTGCACAGGTGCGCATGCGCGATCAAAAAAAAAAAAGTGCACCAGATGGAATGTCATAAATCTCCTTTGCGTACCAAAAATTGTACCTGAGATTGTGAAAACAACAGCTAGCATGGTTGCAAATGCGACCTGATTCCTTAAAAACATACATACATGCATACATACATACATACATACATACATACATACACACGTACATACACAC
>NW_013952776.1:187975-190173 GCF_001266775.1 Austrofundulus limnaeus
TTTTCTAACTGTTGACTGGTAAATATAAATATTCTTATTTTTTATGACAGTAAGAAGAAATAATAAATATACTGAAGTCATGTAGCTGAAGAAGCTGAAGTCATCATTTTTCAACTAGCTAAAGTCTAAGTTACAGGCTGACTTCAGGTCTGGATTATATCATTGTTACTTATAAATTATATATTTTTCTGGTATATACCTGCTGTTTTACATGGTTGTTGAATGAAATTAACATAATTATTAATTTATTGTAAAAACATGACAGATAATCTGTGAAACAGATCCAGTTCAACTAGCTAAAGTCTAAGTTACAGGCTGACTTCAGGTCTGGATTAGATCATTGTTACTTATAAATTATATATTTTTCTGGTATAAATCTGCTGTTTTACATGATTGTTGAATGAAATTAACATAATTATTAATTTATTGTAAAAACATGACAGATAATCTGTGAAACAAATCTGGTTCAGCTGCTGTTTATCTATTATTTTCTATGGTGGCTGTGAGCTGTTGCCCTGTTTGGTCTGTTTCTGCTCCTCCATGCTGTTACAGACGTTACCAGTGGACGGTATGGGCGGGGCTCAGTCTGGTGATCTATATTCAAGTCTATAGTTCTGTCTTTTTAAAAGAGGTCTTCTGAGACCAAGGTCAAAGACAAGTGGAACTGTTTATTCCACCTCTAAGTGACTACTACACTGACCAACATTTATTCACCCTTTTTCATATCATACTCATGTTTACTAAAGTGAGGTTCGTATGATGTAACAGTGAATTCTTATCTCAGGCCAAAACACTCAAAGATGAGGAACCAGCTTTACCTTTTATGGTAATTTATTACAAAAATATAGTAAGAATCAATTTCATTGAATCGTGACTAAAACAGTAAAAATAACAACATGAAAGACGAAGCAATAAGGTTTATAAAACAGTTAATATGAAATTTATTTTAGACTTGATGTTATACGTCTAGTTAAGATAAGGTCTGGATGTTAAAACCTTTATAGAATGAAAATATATTTTTCCCAAAAGAAAAAAATTTCTATCAATTAATTGACAAGAGACCCAGGTTAAAACCTATAAGTGGTTGTCAATTTAGAAACAAGGTGTTAAGATCTGAGCCAGATTGTTTTAGTAATTTTCTACTACCGTAAGTCAAGAGAATTTTATCAAGTTGCTTTGCTGTTTAACCAGGTTGTTCTGTGTTCCATTTGTGTAATGCCTGATTAGGTACAGTTCATTAGCTCAGAGTGGAGACTTCTCTCTGTCTCATTCGAGGTGAAGGCTTGTGTGACTGTGAGGTCCAGACCATTCAGATCTGCCCTGAGGTCATTACAGAGAGGTTCGTATGAACTCACTGAGACGGCTTGACTTCCTGTCACAAAACAGCTTTTAAGACGTCTCCGGGGTTGGCACAAACGTCTTGTTTGCAGTAATCAAAAACAAAAATGACGTTTTTCCAGAATGGTTCTGGTCCTTTTCAGGTTTCAAAACTTCCAGCTTCCTCAGCTCTCAGCTCCACATTGTCTGAAAATAAAAACTCTATTCTGTTGAGCACAGTGTACAGCTGTGTGACTACTAATCATAACATAGATAACCAGGTCTCTGTCAGAAAAACACAACTTATTTTAGATAGAATATTATGTTTATTAGACAGAGTAGTGTCTCTGTCACACACACACTTTCTCCTGCTCATTTGCTTAGAGAAAAGAAAAAGTCAGTTACATTTAACAATGGATGTTAAAATTACACGACAGCTGAGATTATTCATGGTCAGATCACAGTATAATACACACTTGAAAAAGAAATACCTTTAAAAAGGAAAATACGTTAATGATTATTAACTTTTTTTTTTCCTAATGAATCTCAAAAGATTAAAACAGACTTGTCACATCAGAATTATCTGCAGACAAGGTCATATTATTGAAGCAAATATAGAGTTTTGTCTCTAAGAAAGCTTTTTCAAATGAAAGTTAAGTTGTGAAACATGACCAGTAGTGGTCAAAAGGTCATGTCAGGGGTCTAGGTCTTTCATGGTACAAAATAATAAAACCTGTACATACCACCAACAAGACCCACTCAGCTGATAGAGAAAAACCCCAAGAAGATATCCCAGCTTTAACTGAGTCACAGAATACAGAATAACAGGTTTAACAGAATCTCAACTTTTAACTAAAACGGTCAACTGTTCGTGTAAATGT
>NW_013952776.1:191611-197817 GCF_001266775.1 Austrofundulus limnaeus
CACACACACACACACATTTTCAAGATGGTTCTGATGCCCATGTTTATAAGATAGTCACTGCCAGTCATAAGGAACATAAGGAAATGACAAAAACACAAATACTGTATATTTAGAAACTTTCAAGTAAAAAATGATGTAACTTTCCTGGCCACCCCTGTGTGAGTAGTGGTCCCAGTCTGGACACCCCTGTGTGAGTAGTGGTCCCAGTCTGGCCACCCCTGTGTGAGTAGTGGTCCCAGTCTGGCCACCCCTGAGAAAATGTCTGGCTCCGCCACTGGTGTAGGGAGTGACAAGGAACGGTGCCAGCACAGAAATCAAAGAACACGATCCTCACAGTGCTTCCAGGCTTCTCCAGATGAGTCAGAGCTCAGTGCAGCAGGTGGATGATGGCATCATCCACCTGCTGCCAGGCTGGTAGGCAAACTGCAGCGGATCCAATGAAGACGTCACCTGGTGGTGCAGATGGTTGAGACCAGCTTCTCCAGGGTCTTCATCCGATGCAATGTCAGGGCTACCAGCCTGTAGCTGCTGAGGTCCTTCGGGTGATTAGTCTTTGGTACCGGTACCACACAGGAGGTCTTCCAGGTTAAACATAGTTCCCATGAAGCCACACAGTTCATCTGTGCAGCACCTCGGGAGCCTGGATACAATGCTGTCTGGACCTGCAGCCTTACGCACCTTGATTTTTCACAGCTCATTTCTCACCTGAAGAATTAAAAGGGACAAAATGGAGGTGGGGGAGGGAGACTGTAAAATGCAGTCCACAAAGGGGAAGGGGGTGGATGATGGCTGAGAGCTGGGAGCTTTGACGTCCTGAGAAGAGAAGCTTGCAGTTGTTGGTGCTGGAGGGGCTGACAGCAGGGGGGACTGGGCTGTGGGAGGGGTGGGTGTCTGGACAAACCTGTTAAATAACTGATTCAAGTCATTCACCCACTCCAAGTCTCCAACAACCTGGGTGCTTGTTGTGTGGCCTGAAATGTTTCAAGGCTCCTCCACAGAGTCTGTCACTTTCAGAACATAGAGCTCTTCCCACACAGTGGAGCTGAAACAGTCCCTCAGAGCTTATTATGACGGCTCAGTGGTTAGCACCGATGCCTCACAGCAAGAAGGTCCTGGGTTCAATCCCCGGTTCAGACCTGGGGTCTTTCTGTGCAGAGTTTGCATGTTCTCCTCGTATTTGCATGGGTTTTCTCTGGGTACTCCGGTTTCCCCCACTCCCAAAAACATGCACAATAGGTTGCCTTCAGGCCCAGGCCTCCCTTGAAAAAGAGATCTGAGATCTCAACGGGACTTGGTTAAATAACGGAAAATAAAGTAAAATAAAAATAAAATATTCTGTCTCCTCTGTCCATTTCCTCACTGTGCATGCCACAACTGGTTCCCTGCATACCAGAGGTTTATACGCAGGCTGGAGATGTACCAGGTTATGATCTGAGCCCCCCAAGGGAGGCAGAGATGATGAACTATATGCCTCCTTGGTGTTGGCATAGAACATATCCAGTGTGCTGGTATTCCTGGTGTGGCAGGTGACATACTGGGTGAAGGTGGGGAGAGTGGAGGACAGAGAAACATGATTAAAGTCCCCAGAGATCAGAAAGAGGGGCTGTGGGTGCTGTGTTTGGAGTAAATGGTAAATGGACTGTACTTGTATAACGCCTTTCTACCCAACCAGGGTACTCAATGCGCTTCACACTATAATCTATGTCCTCATTTACCCATTCACACAGCATCCTACCAGATCTCCTACAAAGCTAATATGTACAATCAACTATAGAGGCTAATCAGAGCCAATCACATTCATACACTAAAGGGACACACATCAGAGGCATTGGGGTTAAGTATCTTGCCCAAGGACACAACAACTGAGACAGCTGGACGGGGGATCGAACCTGTGACCTTCCGGTTCCAGGACGACTCCCCTAACCACTCTGCCACAGCCACCCTGCTGGTTGTTGTGTGGAGGACATCACATGTAGCATGAAGCACTGTTAGCAGAGGATGGGACATAAACAGGGACATAAGTCCCAGTTATTACAATAACATGTGAAAACTCCAAAGGAAGACAGTGCGGTCTCATACTAACAGCTAATAGTTCAATGTCCTTACTGCAGAGTGACTCTTTTATTGTTAAATGCCCAGCATTACACCTTCTATCATTCACAAATGCAGCCAGACGCCCTCCTCTCTTCTTACCACTCTCCCTGGTTCTGTTGGCACGAATTAAGTGAAAGTAGTCCATGTTTATGTGTGAGTCGGGAGTTAGCAATGTTAGCCACATCTCCATCAGGCAGATGAGGCTGGCTTCCCGGTAGCTCCTTTGATGACGCGTTAGGGCCACCAACTTGTCCACTTTGTTGGGAAACAATCTCACATTTCCCATGATGACGGACGGGATGGCGGGTCTATATCTCCTTCTCATGTTGTGTTGTTGCCTGATGCCCACTTGCGTGCCATGACTCTTCCTCCTCAGTTTGCAGGGGACATCAGGTTGTTCACTAGGAGGAGATGCTACCTATGGATAGCAGCTGGTTCCGAGTTTAAACAGTGGGAGCATGGTCGCTTACACCATTTCCTGACACAAAAAAACAAAAGAAGGGAGAATAAAAACATTTTCAAGAAAAATATTCAGCTCTGTTTGTGAGCAAAACATAGTAACATATACAAATAATAAAAACAATTCTAGAAAAATCAACTAAAACTAGAGAAAAACACACAGTTCATGCTGAGCTGCTGATACGGCTGCCTGCTCGAACGGCGCCAGAAGTAATAGTAGTAATACTCTTCGCTTAGCCTTCAGAGGAGCCGGACACTTTTTTGCCCCTCCTACACTGCTTTGCAGCTTTTTCAAGCCTTTTTTCTACTTACGATGCGAAACAAAAAGGAATTATGGATTTGGTCAACTGGTCTCTGAAAGCAATTGGCACTAATTTTTCCACATGAACATTGGAACAAGGGGAACGTAGCTATCCGAGTGGAATGTTTGCTGCTGGTTGTATCAGTGGTTCTTGGGGGGCTTGGAACCTGATGTGTCTGGCACAAAGTCTTCCATTGAAGACGTGGAAGATTTGTTTATACTTGGATTTATGATAACTAGATTTTTGCTGATCGGCGGAGGCGGATTTCTGATTTATCGGAAAGTGAAAGRGATCCTGACAGCAGTCTGGGCCATCGAGAAGCTGTCGGGCGCAGTGGATGGAATCTGATGTTCTGGAGGCGTACAGACTCAGATGCTGGGGGAGATAGATCACAAACTGGATGTGATTCTGACAGGAATTGCAGGTCTGGAGCGTGCCTCTGGCATGTAGGATCACATCTAGGTGAAGCTTCCGACGGTGAAAGGCAAGAAGGACCCCAAATTTGGAGGATTGGAATTTTTTTCCCCATTTTCAGAGATGCAGTAAGACTAGAAAGCAGCAAGAAATTCAAGGTTGCTTATCCCAAAACAATTGGGTCCCAGCTGCTTGGCCTCGACTGCCAAGCCTAACAACAAGGGCTTGATTCCCTTCCCTCCCCCACATCACCCGTGTCGGATCTGGTCTGAAGGCCAAGGAGGAGGGGGAAACTCTGAACTCTGGTGAACCAAGCATGAGACGATAAGATCATGGTCTCTGGACTCTGGCAGGTCTAGGATCGGGTTCCAGCACAGAGAACCAACCTCAATGTCACCGGCTCCACTGAATCCTGCCCCATTTCATGTGTTATCTGACCTAAGCCCCCCCCCCCCCCCCAGCTGTCTGCTCTGTTGCCAGTGGTGTTTTGTGCATATGATTTTATATTTCTGATGTAAATATGGGATCAGAGCAATTTTTTAAAACATCTCTCCTATTGTGTATTTCCAGCTGCAAAAGGTAGCATGACTTGGTTGCGAATGACCTGTTCACTGTTCCCCCATGTTTGTTTTTGTTATGTGTGTTTTTTTTTTAAAGAATGGGCAGTCTTAACTGCAAGTTCCTAGTCTGTGAATCCTGTTCATTGACAATGGCAATAAAGCTGATTCTGATTCTGAATTAAATTATATATGTAGGTTACACTGACTTTGAGCTTTGTCTTTTGAGCTCAGTATTTATACAGAWATTTAAAATATTTTGTTGTGATTATGAACTGTGGAAGATGGGACATTTTACACATTCCCACTTTTTCATTGTGGAACATTAATCTGAAATGTTCCCATTATTTTAATACAATTTTTGCAGACTTGAAGATCCTCTTCCCATCTTTGCTTCTGAGAGGTTTAGACTTTCTGTATTGCCCTCTTTATATCCAGTCCTGTTATTAACCTTTTGTTTCTATTAGGCCAACTTTTTTGTGACATGTTGTTGATGCCATAAAATTGAAAATTACAGTTTTAAAAAAATTGTATGATTTTTAAATTTAAATATTTGACACGTTTAATATGTTCCAAAGTAAATAAAGTATGGGTTTATTCAGATTTGCAAATCATTGCATCCTGTTTTTATTTACATTACAGACAACATCCCATTTCAGATGTATTTTAGTTGCTCCGGACCAATAACAGTGAAATAATAATAATAATAATAGTAATAATAATAATAATAAGACTGTATTTGTTTAACACCTTTGTATCCAACCAGGATACTCAAAGCACTTTACACTACAATCTGTGTCCTTATTTACTCATTCACACAGCACTCTTTTAGATCTCACTACAAAGCTAACATGTACAAATCAATCTATAGAGACTAATCAGTGCTAATCACATTCATACACTACAGGGACACACATCAGATGCAGTGGGGATAAAATGTTTTGCCCAATGACACAGCAACTGAGATAGCTGGAATGGGGCATCAAACTGGTGACCTACCAGTTCCAGGACAATTACCCTAACCAAAATTATTAATATAATAATAAAAAATAACAATCACAACTTAACAGTAATGGCATCACTGCAGACTGCAGACTGGACTGCAAAGATATTGAGATTCACCGTGAAGGCAATTCAGAGATTTCAGAAAAATATGCATCCATATGGTCTGAGCTGCTGAGAGGTGGGGGGTGGGGAAGGGGAGGATCTTTTTTAGGCTTACATAATTGGCGTGTGTGGCTTTTTTTAGCCAGACTGTGAGAAAGAGAGAGAGAGAGAGAGGGAGGGAGAGAGACTGCATGAATGACATGCTCTCCATTTCCATGCATGATGGGAGATGGGAGCTGATGTTTTATTGATGTTCAGCTTGTGTTCAGCTGTGTGTGTGATGCAAACAGAGACACGGTAACATCACAGCTACTTTTAAGCAGGTGGACAAACCTGAGAATCCAGCAGTGTTTCACCTTGTAGAAATGGACATAGCTTCTCTTCATCAGGGCTACTCCAGCAACATCTATTCTTCTCACTACCAGGTGAGATCATTTCTTTCTATCCTTACTGTCAGCAGCTGAAACCATCATCTCTTTATGCTTGCATTGTTTGTTTTTTTTTAGTTTGAGATTTTATATGTTTATAATGTACCAACGACTGACTGATTGACTGACTGACTGATTGACAGTTTGTGTGTTGTATTTGACAGCATAATTGTTTAAGTATTTATTTATGTTTACATGTCTGTAGTGTTGACAAGATCTCAGTTTGGAAATGAAAAGATAATCTCTAAAGAATCTCTAAACTCTAAATTACCTATGTTTTCATTATTAATTACTCAGAATTTTGTTTTTATGACATGGACATTCTTTTCCTGGGAACATGTTTTTTTTCTTTATATGCTTCATAAAAAAGCCTCAACTTATTCTCTAAAAAAGATCTATTCCTGTTTTGTTACACTATGATGAAAGAGAAATAAAGACATAAGAAATAAAATAGGGGGAAATGCAGGAAAGAAATTGTGTTGTTTTTCTTTTGGCTGGTCCCTTCTGTAAGGTCGCCACAGTGTGCAAACTTGATATTTGATCATTTATTAAATTGCATTTATCCCAAAACAGCTGTGTCACAGTATGGTCCTACACGTTTAGCACATCAACAACCTTGTTGTTTTGATAAAATTGTGAATGAAATTTGTGGATCTTTATGATAAATTAAAATAACATTTAAAACTCGTTCACCTAGAGAACATGGCAAGTTTTTTATTTTTTCTATTTTTACTGTATTTATTTTTTTGACAGTGAGTGATATTAAACATACAGTGGTTTGCAAAAGTATTCATACCCCTTGAACTTTTCCATATTTTGTCACATTACAACCACAAACATAAATA
>NW_013952776.1:199988-203318 GCF_001266775.1 Austrofundulus limnaeus
GTCACCTGCCAGGTAGGTGGGGGCGCTGCTGGAGAATCTGTCTTTAGACCGTCGAACAGGGGACCAAGGCGTGTTTTGTTGACTCGTTTAGCGTCCGTGTCAGCCTTAGCAGAAGACAAAGCCTCTACTGGAACCCAGGTTTCAGAATAAAACTTCCGTCTGGAGAGTTTCTGAAGTGGATAAACCAGGCGTTGGTTTTCCACACTGTGAGGTTTCCCCGTTGGCATGAAGGGGCCAAACCTGACACAGTTTTCAGCTTTTGATTCCCCYGAGAGAATCTAGCTGTTAAAGTGACTGACGGTGGTCCATCACCTTACTGTTCTCCTGGACGTGCGGAAACTGTTAGTTCCTAAAAGCTTAGAGAATCTGTGGTCKGCCCTCCAGAAGGTTAGATTAGAAAAGAAGTTATCAAGGAAAGTGTTAGTTTCAGAACTGGCTTGTGCTCAGCTTGGAACTAAAACAAAATTATTGCTGCTGCTGTGTGGTTCAGAACAACACATTTCATGACCCATTTAATTATATGATGAGCACTTATTTAAAACATAACTAAAAAAATGAATTACTTCAAGTTCAAAACATTTGCAAATATGATTCAGACAAGTAAAACAATGAAATTTCATCAACTTAAACCATAAAAATTATTTTAGTTAAATAAGAATTTTCCCACAGAAAACCATACATAGCTGAAATCATACTGAGGGAGAAAAGAGATCTATCCTCTCTTCTCCTSTAACTTTGATAAACATTCTCTGATTATCAAAATGCGTAATACTTTCAGTTAAGAGAACAATAAATCAAATAAGAGAAGATTCTTCTGTTTTTATCTGATTTAGAAGGAAAGAGAATGTCTCTTTGAGGTTGAGGCTACCTGGAGTGGCCTAAACACAGTTCTAAGTGGAACAGAGTTTTGTCCATTCGAAGGCCCATCAGAGGACTGAGAGTCCAAGACAGTTCCTTAATAATTTGACTCGAGGTGACCCCTACATGTGTTTAACATTGCATTCTTGAACGCACTCCCTCTCGTCCTCCCCGTCTTGTAGACGTGACCAGCCTTGCGAGTTTTGGGTGCTGTGAAACAGCACTCCGAACATGATCTTGAGGCGGAAAAAAATGAAAGAAAGACAGCTAACAAGCAAATAAAAACTTTTTATTTTCACCTGGAATGGGAAGAGGACTCATGTAATTCGAGCGCTGCCTTGGCTTGTCCAAAAAGGATAACGTGGAACAGCATTTCTTTCATAACAATGCACTGACGCTACGAGGCGGATTTCCACTCCTAAAACAAGCTCAGAGGAGCTGAAAAACAAGCTTAGCAGCACAGCATCGATTTTCACTCGCTCCAACACCGAAGCAAAGGTAAGGCTGCTAATGCACCCCCATCCTGGCTCAACACAAAAAACGTCTTTCAGCGATGACAAAGTTATGAAAGAAGTGTTTGATGCTGCAGATGTGCTTTTCCGTGATTTTAAAAATAAAAATGAGATTGTGGCTGCTATAAAGACGTGCAGTTGTCCACCAGGATGGATGACATTATGTCCAAATTTGTGTRCGTGTTTCWGCTGGACTGCTCTGGTGTTGAAAATGAGGTTTTGACTCTGCAAAATGACATTGGGATCAAATCCAGAGCAACAAGTCGCATGGATGGAGAGTTCTGGAGTCTGCTGTCAGAGGAAACATATCCCACCATCAGAAGGGGTGCTTTGAACTTGACAGCACTTTTTGGATTTACCTGTGTGAGTCAGCTTTCTCTCACATGAAAATCATCAAGTCCAAGAACAGATCCACAAAGACTAATGATCATCTGGAGACCTGCCTGTGCCTCTAATCCACCTCATACTGCCCCACCTATGAGACCCTGGTTTCTCCTCTCAGGATCAGAAGTCCCACTAAGGTAGACTTACATTTATTTTTATATAGCTTGCATAAAAAGTTTTCTCCTCTAGACTTGTCACAATATGTCTGCATGTWTTTTATTACATTTTAGACCAGACTAGTGTGTTACACTGACTGGCACCTTTGTGTTATTTATTTATTTATTTTGCAGTTTGGGTGTGCCCTTGTTTTCTGTACCTAACTTGTGTGTGTGTCTTGTCTCATAGGTGGTGAAACAGGTGGAACTCTTTGAATGGTCTGGAGCCGGCAGTCTGGACCAGTGAGGGACTGAGGGCTTCAACACCTGCAGATGACACACCTGTGGCAGTTGTGGTTCCTCCTCCCAGTCTGTTGCCTGGCAGCAGATTATCAGCAGCTGCACCCACTTCACCTGATGACTCCTGGAGCTTTATTAGGAGCTCATTGTGATTCAGACCTTCGCTGGAACATCAACTACCATTAGTTGTCCTGTWSCTCCTATGAGGAAGTCATCATTAGAGTTCTGCTGAAGAAAGTTTGGAAATACTCACCTGCTGCCACGCCCTGCTCAACTCACCTGCCGCTCGGGTAAAGACTCACCTGCCTCTCTGCCTCACCTCTCTGGTCCTCCCGTTACGGATTCTGGTTCTACTTCTGTCCTTTAAAGTGTTGGATAAAAACAGTCAAGTCCTCCTGGAAAAGTAAGATATATATATATAACCTGAAAGAAAGAAAACCTTCTCTCACCATCAAGCCAAACCTGACCACTTGTCTCCTCTCACAGGTTCTGAAGTTGATCCAGATCTCACTGTAAATAAACTCACTTACCTTAATTCTGTCTCCTGAGTATTTGTTCCTCTTTCCTGCCTAACCGTGACATTGCCTCTGATTTCATGATAACACCCATCCTGCATGCTGCAGATTGAGGTTTGAAATAGTTGTTGGAGATTTGTGAAACCACCGTAAGTCACTTTTTGTAATTGTATAAACAGGAGAGTTTCATATTGTGTGCGTTGACTTTGAAAAAAGGGCGGCACTTGTGGGAGCCATGTTGACTCTGATAGGTTTTTTGTTTTTTTTTTCCTCCCCTGTATCGAGAGAAGAGACGAGAGTTCTTTGAATGAACGGAGACGAGTTCCCGTGCTCCAAAGTTATTTGACTCTGTGGTTCTCACACTGGACAGGTTTCCAGCCCTCATAGCTCGCATGTTACAGTGAGTACTAATTGAAGGAGGTAAAAAAATTGATTCAAGCATCACTTTTCTGTTTCTCTATCAGGAGTTAAGTAAGGATTTTATCTTTTCTTTTTTTTGTAGGTAAATATACACTCACGGGCCACTTTATTAGGTACACCTGTCCAACTGCTCGTTAACACTTAATTTCTAATCAGCCAATCACATGGCAACAACTCAGTGCATTTAGGCATGTAGACATGGTCAAGACAATCTCCTGCAGTTCAAACCGAGCATCAGTATGGGGA
>NW_013952776.1:204283-206170 GCF_001266775.1 Austrofundulus limnaeus
ACATTCTGTTTTATTTACTTTAAAGAAGTGAGGAGTAGGGAGATGAAAAATTAAGTTTTTTTGATACTGAGACTGGACGAGTAGCTCTCGGCAAACTGCCGACTTCAAAAGTAGCTCTTGTTTCAAAAAAGCTTGGGCACCCCTGGTTTAGAAGAACTCAAACAGTGAATCTCACAGACTCGCAGCCTGCATGCACAGCTACGTGCTCCCGTCTCTCAGGAGAAGAGAGTTTAGTCACTCACACAAAGTTGGACAGATCTGTTCGATAACAACGCTCTGAACATAAATTTAATATAAAGTTAGGTTTTAGAGACCAAAGTCTTTGGTAGCTCAGGAGCAAAGTGCAGGAGGAAATGTCAAGACAGATGCTACTTGGCCACTGCTTCAACCTGTAGTTTGTCTCTGCTGAAAGCTGGTCTCCCTGAAAGTCCCACCCTGTTCTGCTCTGATTGACTAAAATGGCTCTGGGTCCCGCTGCCCTACTTGCACTGAATGACAATCCAGTCACACCAGTGCAGCTGGATTTATTTATTTGTATTTATTAATATTTTTTAAGAAATCAGGTCGCATTTGCAACCACACTGGTTGCACTCTAGAACCCTGCTAGCTGTTGTTTTAAATCTCAGGTACAATCTTAGGTACGCAAGTGAGCTTGATGACATTCCATCTGTTGCGCTTTCTCTTTTTTGATCATGCATGCGCACCTGCGCACCGCTTATGTAAATGGTAAATGGACTGGACTTATATAGCACCTTTCTACCCAACCAGGATACTCAAAGCGCTTCACACTACAATCTGTGCTCTCATGTACCCTTTCACACAGCACTCTACTAGATCTCCTACAAAGCTAACATGTACAATTATCTATGGAGACTAATCAGTGTCAATCACATTCATACACTGATGGGACACACATCAGAGGCATTGGGGGTGAAGTGTCTGGATGGAGGATCGAACCGGCAAACGTCTGGTTACAGGACAACTCCCCTAACCACTCTGCCACAGCCCACCCCACTACCAGGTCCATGTGCAGCCCTGTCAATAAATCTACTTTGACAGGCTTGACATGGTAACAATAATTTCAACAAATGTTTTAACTGCAATCTCTCTCTTCTGTCTGCATCTGTTCCAGCTTGAGGCATTGAAGCAGCAAAACTCCAAATACCAGGAGGAGCTCAGCGTTTCAAAGAAGCAGAGCTGCTCTGAAAACCAGTGTATTGGGGTCCTCTGCAAGGAAATGTAAGTGCTCAGTGTTTCCTGCCCCATGTTTGCTGTAAAGGTGACCTTGGGCTACCTATTCATTAGACTGGTGATGGTGACTATAAACAAGGGATTAAAAGTTCTATCCAGAGATGGGTGCAAGTCTTTTTTTGCAAGTCCAAATCAAGTCCAAYTCTTTTACCAAAAATCCAAGTCAAGTCTCAAGTCTCTTGACCTCAAGTCCAAGTCTCGTTGCATGTATCACTTAACTGGCAGTTTGATCAAAAGTATTTTAACTATTCTAGTTTATATTCTATAATAATCGTTAGTTGCAGCCCTAAAATATAGTATTATAGAATATAGTATTAAAGTATAATATTCTATAATACTATATTTTAGGGCTGTAACTAACGATTATTTTAATAATCGATTAATCTGTCGATAATTTTTTCGATTAATCGATTAATCAACCAAATCATTAAAACGCTTAATTACATAAATATGAGTAGATATTAGGGCTGCAACAATTAATCAATTAATCGACAACTAACCGATTATTAAAATAATCGATGACTAATTTAATAATCGATTAATCGTTTTCGTTTTTTTTATATTGTTCTTTACTTTGTTTTTTTTCTCCAAACTGCTTTGACACCTTCCACTGCCACATCTGCCTTTCTGTCCTTG
>NW_013952776.1:208152-212259 GCF_001266775.1 Austrofundulus limnaeus
GTGGAGAGCCGTTAACCAACATGCAAATTAGCCTGCAGTACCACTGCTCTACCCATATGAGCAGCAAAAAGACGTTTTTAGACCAAATATTACAGATTTGAACAAATACGCACAAAAACATCACAATTAGCACAGAAACAGTACTATATAACATTTTAGACACATTCTAGACAGTTTATCAGCTAAAAAAAGTTAATTTTGYGGTAAGTTACTCTTTAACTGTATTTTGCACTTGTAGTCTTACGAAAGCGTACTGTAATTAGATCTTGCCATTGACAAAGAACAAATCCAACAAATCTGCTGCTGATTTTACAATAAATTACCAGAAAAATATTTTTAAATGCATAAAAGCATGTCGGTGAAGATGATGAACCAGAATCCTTAACATAAAACGGCTGCACAAGTCGTCACAAAAACAAATTTTGGATTTGGACTCCACAAACTTTGCATTTTGCCAGTCTCATGTCATGGCATTGAATAAAGTCTCTGTAAGCAAAGCTTATAATGAATGGCAGGGGAGCTGCCTACTGCAACGCACCTGCCATGCTGAAGCTCTGTTTGTCACGTAGGGTATGCGTCATTAACATTGGACGGCGCTGGCCCCTCCCGTTCTCAGGCGAGGGGGAGCGGAGCGGAGCATGGATGTGTATTGAGGGAGTGAGCATCGTGAGCTGGGCAGTGAAAAGACTTGCATTGTTCGTGAGTCTCAAATCACGAGTCCAAGTCAAGTTTCTAATAGTAGGGATTTAAGAGTGACTCAAGTCTAAGTCTGAGTCACAAGTCCCATTTTTGATTCTCTCCATATTTCAAGCTGTAGTTCTACATAAAGATCTTTGCAAATGTGATTAACTCTGATTTATGAATATAAGCTCATATAAAATTTGGCATTAATATCATCATAATGAGAGAGAGAGAGAGAGAGAGAGAGAGAGAGAGAGAGAGAGAGAGAGAGAGAGAGAGAGAGAGAGATAGCGAGCTATAGCGAGCTCGATTGCCATCATACAGAGCACAATGTAATTACAGTTCAGAACACTCATTCAGAAGAAGACAGAACAAACATGGGAGTACATGTGCCCTGGGTCATGCAGCCACAGACCCCAGCACAGAGCAAGGATCATCTTCAAGAAGACATCATGAGGAGGCGCAACCCTTAACAGAAAAACTAAGAAGTACACAAGGGAAGATGAGGAAAAAAACATCATATTATATKAACAATGTGACACGCTATGATGTTTATAAAAATAACTCTGCATAGAGCAGATTTATGAGCCAGAGGAGTAAGTGAAGTCATGAGTGTTGTATGCTTGTGTGAATATCTGAAGAATGAGCCCGAAGAATCAAGTCCTCAAAAACCAGCGCAGCCATAGTTCAGAATATGGATGGTAACTGTTCATTCTGTGCAGCTTCAGCCTTCTCCAGGAACCAGATTACACACGGGTGTGAGAGGGAGGGAAGTGTGGGGGCAGAGCCTTGTCGACGTAATCCAACCAGGAAGAATTTAGTCAATAGCTCAAGCCCATGTAGGGGAGAGCCAGATTCTGTAATCAGTTGTTTTGGGAACAGAAGAGTCAGGCAAACGATAACAATTTTGCATCTGCTTCAATGTCTGCTGGTACATCTCAAGGTGGCGAATCCAATCAGACAAATAGTGTGGACAATTCCGCCGAGCCGATATATCACCTTCTCCAAGATCAATTCCATCTGGCCAGCAAAGTCCAGGGACCACAGGCAGCCCGCGACCCTCAATTGAACCGCTTGCAGACCGAGTTCAGCTCGCTCAAGGCAAATGTCCGAGTGCTGAATAGTACGGCCATCCATCATATTGGTCAGGCAGCCAGGAGATGAAAAGGCACCGATGTTGTTTTGTAGAACACCAGGAGACCACCAAGCCAATCTGTATAATCCAGTGATCGGAATCCAGATACTGTGTATAAACTGTATATCCAGAACAGAGAAGAATATAGGTCCCACCTTTGACATGTCCTCCCATGGAAGAAGAAAAAACTTTGTTCCACAAATGTATTAAGAGACCAGCTAACAAAATCCATAAAAATAAAAATATCCATAATTTCTGGTTTCGGATGAAAAATGTAGAGAAGGCTCCAAGCAGCAAAGCAGGGAAGATAAGGAAGGGCAGGAGAGAAGGGAAAAGTGTCTTACTCCTCCGAGAGCGGAACAAAAATAAATAAATAAATAAATAAAAAAATTASTGGCATTAAAGCTATTTCTGTATTTTCCAAAGTTACTTGGATGTGGTAACCGTCTTGAATGGGACTGAATCCTAAAACTACAGAGTCAACAATAAAACACAGCTCATGAAATAAAAAATACAATAGTGACACAAGCGCATTAAAACCAAGTAATAAATAGAGTAGGATACATAAAATCAGATCAAACAATATCACATAAAACCATAAAAGTGCAAAACAGATAAAAAAATTCATGAAGTCAACACTTGACAAAATGTCAGGCCAAAAGCCAAGGGAATAGATGTGTTCAAAGAAGAGTTTTAAAAGCAGACAATGAAGAGGCCTGTCTAAGATGGCAGGTTGTCCCACAATTTAGGAGCTGTTACAGCAAAAGCTGGATCCCCCTGAGCTTAGGTCTAGTTTTAGGGACACTTGGAAGCAGCTGGTCAGCTGAATTAGAAGTTGCATCACTGCATGCTTGAAATTATTGGGGACCACAATAGAGCACAGAATACGTTTGATAATTTTATGTGCAAATAATCCTAGAGTGAGAAAAAACATTTTAAAAAGTCAAGGAGGGCCAGAACCATTTGGAGAACTTGATGGCTTCTAAAGTCAAATAATCTCCTGGAAAAAAAAGACAGAGTCATAGGTTCAAACCTGTCTAAGACTGCACAAGCGAGGACATGTGACAAAATCACAGACAGGAGAATAGATTAAGATCCTTGTGGTTCTGTTTTTGTCATGAAACTGCGACAATCTGAACTCATTTTGGCAGTTCAGAGGAAGTATTCAGGAGACTTTATTGATCTCAAGGCAGCTGGGACCACAGTCACCAAGAAAACCACTAGCAACACATTATGTCGTAATGGATTAAAATCCTGCAGTAGCCGTAAGCTCCCCCTGCTCAAGAAGGCACACGTGCAGGCCTATCTGAAGTTTGTCATTGAACACCTGGATAATTCTGAGAGTGACTGTGAGAAGGTGCTGTGATCAGATTAGACAAAAATTGAGCTCTTTGGCATCAACTCAACTCGCCATGTTTGGAGGAAAAGAAATGCTGACTTTGACCTAAACACTGTCCCCAATGTCAAGCACGGAGGTGGAAACATGTTTTTGGGGTGTTTCTCTGCTAAGGGCACAGGATTACTTCACTGCATAAATGGGAGAATGGATGGAGCTATGTACCATAAAATCCTGAGTGACAACCTCCTTCGCTCTGTCACAGTGGGTCGTAGCTGGGTCTTCCAGCATGACAATGACCCAAAACATACAGCCAAAGCAACAAAGGAGTGACTCAAAAAGAAGTTCATTAAGGTTGTAGAGTGGTCTAGCCAGTCTCCAGACTTTAATCCCATCAAAAACCTTATGGAGGGAACTGAAACTCCGAGTTGCAAAGTGACAGACTCAAAAACTTAATGAATGAGAAATGATCTGTAAAGAGGATTGGACCTAAATTTTTCTTGACATGTGTGCAAACCTCATCATCAACTTTGCTTGCCAACTAGGGTTTTGCCACCAAGTTTTATGTCTTGTTTGCCAGAGGCTGAGAAGTCTTGAGAATTTTAAATGAAACATTTAAACAAACAGAAATGAAAAATTATTCTTCCATAGTCATATTTTATCAGTTTGTTTCCTGAACTGACGGCGGTGTGCGACTGGTACATGCCCAGTAGTACCAGTGTGGGCCATGTCAGCCTTGTTTTTATCTCTTTCCATTCTATTATTTCTCTCTCAGTGTACAGTTATCCCTTTTTATCATAAGCTAATGACTTCAGGGCCTTACCTGCCAAAAGCCCCGATGTACAGGTGCTGGTCATAAAATTAGAATATCATGAAAAAGTAGATTTATTTCAGTAATTCCATTTAAAAAGTGAAACTTGTATATTATATTCATACATTACATACAAACTCATAT
>NW_013952776.1:213656-215629 GCF_001266775.1 Austrofundulus limnaeus
GAGGCAGAGCACAATACAACACACACACACACACACACACACACACACACACACACACACACACACACAAAAAAAACAGATCCTCACAATTAAACTGTTTTTAGCGCAGCATCTAAACATGACCTCTCCTGTCTTATCTGTTTTCTCTCAGTGAGGAGCTGAAGCTGGCCTCTCAGAAGTCTCAATTTCCTGACCAGGTACTGACTTTATCATGTTCCATATTATGTAAGCATTGCATTATAGCCGGTTTGAAAGGACAGAAACAGTGATTTGATAAATGAGCTTTGTTGTAGAGAGGTTTGATTTTCCTATTGTCACTAAACACTAAGCAAGGTAAACAGGTTTACCCTTGATTTAACACATCTATATTTGTGTGCGTGTTTGCCTTGCAGCGCAATGAAGAGCACAACAGTCAACAGGCAGACATGAAGAGCAGGTAAAAAGCCTCTCTGCTTTACCATTTTTCTGATTTTTTTAAATTTTTTTGAGAATTGTAATGGGCTAAAAAAAACTTCAACCATCATTTTACAGCTAGTGATGTTGGTGATGTATTTGCAAGGCTGAAACTGTCCCTAAGTAGTGCAACTAGTGTTTAAGTTTAGAAGCAATTAAATTTTCTTGTAATAAATGGGTGGCTGTGGTGGAGTGGTTAGGGGAGTTGTCCTGGAACTGGAAGGTCGCCGGTTTGATCCCCCGTCCAGCCGTCTCAGTCGTGTTCTTGGGCAAGACACTTCACCCGCCTTGCCTACTGATGGTGGTCAGAGGGTCTGGTGGCGCCAGTGCATGGCAGCCAGAAAGTTGGCTGTCAGTGTGCCTCAGGGCAGCTGTGGCTACACTGTAGCTTACCATCATCAGTGTGTGAATGTGTGTGCGCATGGGTGAACAGGGCTCTACAGTGCGACAAATTTGGTCYCAAATGCGACCTGATTTCCTAATAGTGCGACTAAAAAAAATGTCCGGTCGCACTGGTGTGAGCTTTCAGTCGTTCGAGGGGGAGGGGGAGTGGTCGCCTGCTGAAACTAAAAGTTTCCATGTTCCATAAAAATGAATCCAGCAGTATCAACAATAACAGTCGCCCGCTGACACAGTCTCCATATCTCCACTGCGCTCTGCTCGCGGGCTCCGCTCCACACCTCCTGTGCGCGCACACACGTTTGTTGTTCTATCCTCATGGGGACTTTGCGTTGGCTTCCATTCATTTCCCGGTCAATTCTATAGCCAACCATAACCTCCCAGGTAGACTACACACCTGACCCAAACCCTAACCTCACCAGGCTGTGTGTARCAGGGAAATGGTCAATAACTGTCCCCACCATGAAGCAAAAAACACCACATAGCGAAACAACTGTAGTGTTTTTTTCCCTTTTTTTTTTCCAAATCAGAGTCTGAAAAACATTTTTTCTTGTTAACTGTGAAGATGAAAGAAAGATGTGAACGGTTGCTCGATCTTAAGTCCATCTTGCTAAACAGTCGGGGTCTACTCTGTGAGCGCAGCAGATCATTTCAGCAGCATGAGGAAGCTCACGGGTATGGTAGGCCGCTTTTGCACTTAATCAACTTCACCACAGTTACATTCCAAGTATCTGAAATTGGTTCTTCTGGGTCTCAGGAGGATAAGACTAGACATATTAGATATTTAAGTGAAATAAGATAAGATAATAAGATTCAACAAGTGCTAATAAAATTGCAGACAATGATCCATAGGGCCATACTACAGGAGTTGTCCATCTGAGGYGCAGGTGTCTAAAAGAAATGTAACCATGAAATGTTTAAGATGTTTATAAGATGTTCAGCCCTTAAACATTTGCACTTAGAATTTTTATAGAATCACTTTAAATAATTTTCAGTAAGCTATGAGTCTTGTACAATTCTGGTTTAAATAAAAAACTTGTTTACTTGATTGTTAACTAACTAACTAACTAACTAACTAACTAACTAACTAACTAACTAACTAACAAACTAACTAACTAACT